>NW_028127362.1:0-44788 GCF_965231255.1 Vanellus vanellus
AACGGTCCAGCTTTTGCTGCCACAGCAAAGGTGCCAGCGGGGAAAAGTGATGCTGGTTCTCACTGCCTCCTGGAACCCCTTCAAATGCCCCAGACAATTTGGCCCTCTCTGCTTTCCTGAGCACTCTATCCTCAAAAGCACCTTTTTTTCACTTTCGGCGCTCTCTGGAGCAAAAAAGACAAACGTCCAGCTTTTGCTGCCACAGCAAAAGTGCCAGCGGGGAAAAGTGATGCTGGTCCTCACTGCCTCCTGGAACCCCTTCAAATGCCCCATACAATTTGGCCCTCTCTGCTTTCCTGAGGACTCTATCCTCAAAAGCACCTTTGTCCACTTTCGGCGCTGTCTGGAGCAAAAAAGACAAACGTCCAGCTTTTGCTGCCACAGCAAAGGTGCCAGCGGGGAAAAGTGATGCTGGTTCTCACTGCCTCCTTGAACCCCTTCAAATGCCCCAGACAATTTGGCCCTCTCTGCTTTCCTGAGGACTCTATCCTCAAAAGCACCTTTTTTCACTTTCGGCGCTGTCTGGAGCAAAAAAGACAAACGTCCAGCTTTTGCTGCCACAGCAAAGGTGCCAGCGGGGAAAAGTGATGCTGGTTCTCACTGCCTCCTGGAACCCCTTCAAATGCCCCAGACAATTTGGCCCTCTCTGCTTTCCTGAGCACTCTATCCTCAAAAGCACCTTTTTTCACTTTCGGCGCTCTCTGGAGCAAAAAAGACAAACGTCCAGCTTTTGCTGCCACAGCAAAGGTGCCAGCGGGGAAAAGTGATGCTGGTCCTCACTGCCTCCTGGAACCCCTTGAAATGCCCCAGACAATTTGGCCCTCTCTGCTTTCCTGAGGACTCTATCCTCAAAAGCAGCTTTTTTCACTTTCGGCGCTCTCTGGAGCAAAAAAGACAAACGTCCAGCTTTTGCTGCCACAGCAAAGGTGCCAGCGGGGAAAAGTGATGCTGGTTCTCACTGCCTCCTTGAACGCCTTCAAATGCCCCAGACAATTTAGCCCTCTCTGCTTTCCTGAGGACTTTATCCTCAAAAGCACCTTTTTTCACTTTCGGCGCTGTCTGGAGCAAAGAAGACAAACGTCCAGTTTTTGCTGCCACAGCAAAGGTGCCAGCGGGGAAAAGTGATGCTGGTTCTCACTGCCTCCTGGAACCCCTTCAAATGTCCCAGACAATTTGGCCCTCTCTGCTTTCCTGAGCACTCTATCCTCAAAAGCACCTTTTTTCACTTTCGGCGCTCTCTGGAGCAAAAAAGACAAACGTCCAGCTTTTGCTGCCACAGCAAAAGTGCCAGCGGGAAAAGTGATGCTGGTCCTCACTGCCTCCTGGAACCCCTTCAAATGCCCCAGACAATTTGGCCCTCTCTGCTTTCCTGAGGACTCTATCCTCAAAAGACCCTTTTTCCACTTTCCGCGCTCTCTGGAGCAAAAAAGACAAACGTCCAGCTTTTGCTGCCACAGCAAAGGTGCCAGCGGGGAAAAGTGATGCTGGTTCTCACTGCCTCCTGGAACCCCTTCAAATGCCCCAGACAATTTGGCCCTCTCTGCTTTCCTGAGCACTCTATCCTCAAAAGCACCTTTTTTCACTTTCGGCGCTGTCTGGAGCAAAAAAGACAAACGTCCAGCTTTTGCTGCCACAGCAAAAGTGCCAGCGGGGAAAAGTGATGCTGGTTCTCACTGCCTCCTGGAACCCCTTCAAATGCCCCAGACAATTTGGCCCTCTCTGCTTTCCTGAGGACTCTATCCTGAAAAGCACCTTTTTTCACTTTCGGCGCTCTCTGGAGCAAAAAAGACAAACGTCCAGCTTTTGCTGCCACAGCAAAGGTGCCAGCAGGGAAAAGTGATGCTGGTTCTCACTGCCTCCTGGAACCCTTCCAATGCCCCAGACAATTTGGCCCTCTCTGCTTTCCTGAGGACTCTATCCTCAAAAGCACCTTTTTTCACTTTCGGCGCTCTCTGGAGCAAAAAAGAGAAACGTCCAGCTTTTGCTGCCACAGCAAAAGTGCCAGCGGGAAAAGTGATGCTGGTTCTCACTGCCTCCTGGAACCCCTTCAAATGCCCCAGACAATTTGGCCCTCTCTGCTTTCCTGAGGACTCTATCCTCAAAAGCACCTTTTTTCACTTTCGGCGCTCTCTGGAGCAAAAAAAGACAAACGTCCAGCTTTTGCTGCCACAGCAAAGGTGCCAGCGGGGAAAAGTGATGCTGGTCCTCACTGCCTCCTGGAACCCCTTCAAATGCCCCAGACAATTTGGCCCTCTCTGCTTTCCTGAGGACTTTATCCTCAAAAGCACCTTTTTTCACTTTCGGCGCTCTCTGGAGAAAAAAAGACAAACGTCCAGCTTTTGCTGCCACAGCAAAGGTGCCAGCGGGGAAAAGTGATGCTGGTCCTCACTGCCTCCTGGAACCCCTTCAAATGCCCCAGACAATTTGGCCCTCTCTGCTTTCCTGAGGACTCTATCCTCAAAAGCACCTTTTTTCACTTTCGGCGCTCTCTGGAGCAAAAAAGACAAACGTCCAGCTTTTGCTGCCACAGCAAAGGTGCCAGCGGGGAAAAGTGATGCTGCTTCTCACTGCCTCCTGGAACCCCTTCAAATGCCCCAGACAATTTGGCCCTCTCTGCTTTCCTGAGGACTCTATCCTCAAAAGCACCTTTTTTTCACTTTCGGCGCTCTCTGGAGCAAAAAAGACAAACGTCCAGCTTTTGCTGCCACAGCAAAGATGCCAGCGGGGAAAAGTGATGCTGGTTCTCACTGCCTCCTGGAACCCCTTCAAATGCCCCAGACAATTTGGCCCTCTCTGCTTTCCTGAGGACTCTATCCTCAAAAGCACCTTTTTTCACTTTCGGCGCTCTCTGGAGCAAAAAAGACAAACGTCCAGCTTTTGCTGCCACAGAAAAGGTGCCAGCGGGGAAAAGTGATGCTGGTCCTCACTGCCTCCTGGAACCCCTTCAAATGCCCCAGACAATTTGGCCCTCTCTGCTTTCCTGAGGACTCTATCCTCAAAAGCACCTTTTTTCACTTTCGGCGCTCTCTGGAGCAAAAAAGACAAACGTCCAGCTTTTGCTGCCACAGCAAAAGTGCCAGCGGGGAAAAGTGATGCTGGTCCTCACTGCCTCCTGGAACCCCTTCAAATGCCCCAGACAATTTGGCCCTCTCTGCTTTCCTGAGGACTCTATCCTCAAAAGCACCTTTTTCCACTTTCGGCGCTCTCTGGAGCAAAAAAGACAAACGTCCAGCTTTTGCTGCCACAGCAAAGATGCCAGCGGGGAAAAGTGATGCTGGTTCTCACTGCCTCCTGGAACCCCTTCAAATGCCCCAGACAATTTGGCCCTCTCTGCTTTCCTGAGGACTCTATCCTCAAAAGCACCTTTTTTCACTTTCGGCGCTCTCTGGAGCAAAAAAGACAAACGTCCAGCTTTTGCTGCCACAGCAAAAGTGCCAGCGGGGAAAAGTGATGCTGGTTCTCACTGCCTCCTGGAACCCCTTCAAATGCCCCAGACAATTTGGCCCTCTCTGCTTTCCTGAGGACTCTATCCTCAAAAGCACCTTTTTTCACTTTTGGCGCTGTCTGGAGCAAAAAAGACAAACGTCCAGCTTTTGCTGCCACAGAAAAGGTGCCAGCGGGGAAAAGTGATGCTGGTCCTCACTGCCTCCTGGAACCCCTTCAAATGCCCCAGACAATTTGGCCCTCTCTGCTTTCCTGAGGACTCTATCCTCAAAAGCACCTTTTTTCACTTTCGGCGCTCTCTGGAGCAAAAAAGACAAACGTCCAGCTTTTGCTGCCACAGCAAAAGTGCCAGCGGGGAAAAGTGATGCTGGTCCTCACTGCCTCCTGGAACCCCTTCAAATGCCCCAGACAATTTGGCCCTCTCTGCTTTCCTGAGGACTCTATCCTCAAAAGCACCTTTTTCCACTTTCGGCGCTCTCTGGAGCAAAAAAGACAAACGTCCAGCTTTTGCTGCCACAGCAAAGGTGCCAGCGGGGAAAAGTGATGCTGGTTCTCACTGCCTCCTTGAACCCCTTCAAATGCCCCAGACAATTTGGCCCTCTCTGCTTTCCTGAGGACTCTATCCTCAAAAGCACCTTTTTTCACTTTCGGCGCTCTCTGGAGCAAAAAAGACAAACGTCCAGCTTTTGCTGCCACAGCAAAAGTGCCAGCGGGGAAAAGTGATGCTGGTTCTCACTGCCTCCTGGAACCCCTTCAAATGCCCCAGACAATTTGGCCCTCTCTGCTTTCCTGAGGACTCTATCCTCAAAAGCACCTTTTTTCACTTTTGGCGCTGTCTGGAGCAAAAAAGACAAACGTCCAGCTTTTGCTGCCACAGAAAAGGTGCCAGCGGGGAAAAGTGATGCGGGTCCTCACTGCCTCCTGGAACCCCTTCAAATGCCCCAGACAATTTGGCCCTCTCTGCTTTCCTGAGGACTCTATCCTCAAAAGCACCTTTTTTCACTTTCGGCGCTCTCTGGAGCAAAAAAGACAAACGTCCAGCTTTTGCTGCCACAGCAAAAGTGCCAGCGGGGAAAAGTGATGCTGGTCCTCACTGCCTCCTGGAACCCCTTCAAATGCCCCAGACAATTTGGCCCTCTCTGCTTTCCTGAGGACTCTATCCTCAAAAGCACCTTTTTCCACTTTCGGCGCTCTCTGGAGCAAAAAAGACAAACGTCCAGCTTTTGCTGCCACAGCAAAGATGCCAGCGGGGAAAAGTGATGCTGGTTCTCACTGCCTCCTGGAACCCCTTCAAATGCCCCAGACAATTTGGCCCTCTCTGCTTTCCTGAGGACTCTATCCTCAAAAGCACCTTTTTTCACTTTCGGCGCTCTCTGGAGCAAAAAAGACAAACGTCCAGCTTTTGCTGCCACAGCAAAAGTGCCAGCGGGGAAAAGTGATGCTGGTTCTCACTGCCTCCTGGAACCCCTTCAAATGCCCCAGACAATTTGGCCCTCTCTGCTTTCCTGAGGACTCTATCCTCAAAAGCACCTTTTTTCACTTTTGGCGCTGTCTGGAGCAAAAAAGACAAACGTCCAGCTTTTGCTGCCACAGAAAAGGTGCCAGCGGGGAAAAGTGATGCTGGTCCTCACTGCCTCCTGGAACCCCTTCAAATGCCCCAGACAATTTGGCCCTCTCTGCTTTCCTGAGGACTCTATCCTCAAAAGCACCTTTTTTCACTTTCGGCGCTCTCTGGAGCAAAAAAGACAAACGTCCAGCTTTTGCTGCCACAGCAAAAGTGCCAGCGGGGAAAAGTGATGCTGGTCCTCACTGCCTCCTGGAACCCCTTCAAATGCCCCAGACAATTTGGCCCTCTCTGCTTTCCTGAGGACTCTATCCTCAAAAGCACCTTTTTCCACTTTCGGCGCTCTCTGGAGCAAAAAAGACAAACGTCCAGCTTTTGCTGCCACAGCAAAGGTGCCAGCGGGGAAAAGTGATGCTGGTTCTCACTGCCTCCTTGAACCCCTTCAAATGCCCCAGACAATTTGGCCCTCTCTGCTTTCCTGAGGACTTTATCCTCAAAAGCACCTTTTTTCACTTTCGGCGCTGTCTGGAGCAAAGAAGACAAACGTCCAGCTTTTGCTGCCACAGCAAAGGTGCCAGCGGGGAAAAGTGATGCTGGTTCTCACTGCCTCCTGGAACCCCTTCAAATGCCCCAGACAATTTGGCCCTCTCTGCTTTCCTGAGCACTCTATCCTCAAAAGCACCTTTTTTCACTTTCGGCGCTCTCTGGAGCAAAAAAGACAAACGTCCAGCTTTTGCTGCCACAGCAAAAGTGCCAGCGGGGAAAAGTGATGCTGGTCCTCACTGCCTCCTGGAACCCCTTCAAATGCCCCATACAATTTGGCCCTCTCTGCTTTCCTGAGGACTCTATCCTCAAAAGCACCTTTGTCCACTTTCGGCGCTGTCTGGAGCAAAAAAGACAAACGTCCAGCTTTTGCTGCCACAGCAAAGGTGCCAGCGGGGAAAAGTGATGCTGGTTCTCACTGCCTCCTTGAACCCCTTCAAATGCCCCAGACAATTTGGCCCTCTCTGCTTTCCTGAGGACTCTATCCTCAAAAGCACCTTTTTTCACTTTCGGCGCTCTCTGGAGCAAAAAAGACAAACGTCCAGCTTTTGCTGCCACAGCAAAGGTGCCAGCGGGGAAAAGTGATGCTGGTTCTCACTGCCTCCTGGAACCCCTTCAAATGCCCCAGACAATTTGGCCCTCTTGCTTTCCTGAGGACTTTATCCTCAAAAGCACCTTTTTTCACTTTCGGCGCTGTCTGGAGCAAAGAAGACAAACGTCCAGCTTTTGCTGCCACAGCAAAAGTGCCAGCGGGGAAAAGTGATGCTGGTTCTCACTGCCTCCTGGAACCCCTTCAAATGCCCCAGACAATTTGGCCCTCTCTGCTTTCCTGAGGACTCTATCCTCAAAAGCACCTTTTTTCACTTTCGGCGCTGTCTGGAGCAAAAAAGACAAACGTCCAGCTTTTGCTGCCACAGCAAAGGTGCCAGCGGGGAAAAGTGATGCTGGTTCTCACTGCCTCCTGGAACCCCTTCAAATGCCCCAGACAATTTGGCCCTCTCTGCTTTCCTGAGGACTCTATCCTCAAAAGCACCTTTTTTCACTTTCGGCGCTCTCTGGAGCAAAAAAGACAAACGTCCAGGTTTTGCTGCCACAGCAAAGGTGCCAGCAGGGAAAAGTGATGCTGGTTCTCACTGCCTCCTGGAACCCCTTCAAATGCCCCAGACAATTTGGCCCTCTCTGCTTTCCTGAGGACTCTATCCTCAAAAGCACCTTTTTTCACTTTCGGCGCTCTCTGGAGCAAAAAAGACAAACGTCCAGCTTTTGCTGCCACAGCAAAAGTGCCAGCGGGGAAAAGTGATGCTGGTCCTCACTGCCTCCTGGAACCCCTTCAAATGCCCCAGACAATTTGGCCCTCTCTGCTTTCCTGAGGACTCTATCCTCAAAAGCACCTTTTTCCACTTTCGGCGCTGTCTGGAGCAAAAAAGACAAACGTCCAGCTTTTGCTGCCACAGCAAAGGTGCCAGCGGGGAAAAGTGATGCTGGTCCTCACTGCCTCCTGGAACCCCTTCAAATGCCCCAGACAATATGGCCCTCTCTGCTTTCCTGAGCACTCTATCCTCAAAAGCACCTTTTGTCACTTTCGGCGCTGTCTGGAGCAAAAAAGACAAACGTCCAGCTTTTGCTGCCACAGCAAAGGTGCCAGAAGGGAAAAGTGATGCTGGTTCTCACTGCCTCCTGGAACCCCTTCAAATGCCCCAGACAATTTGGCCCTCTTGCTTTCCTGAGGACTTTATCCTCAAAAGCACCTTTTTTCACTTTCGGCGCTGTCTGGAGCAAAGAAGACAAACGTCCAGCTTTTGCTGCCACAGCAAAAGTGCCAGCGGGGAAAAGTGATGCTGGTTCTCACTGCCTCCTGGAACCCCTTCAAATGCCCCAGACAATTTGGCCCTCTCTGCTTTCCTGAGGACTCTATCCTCAAAAGCACCTTTTTTCACTTTCGGCGCTGTCTGGAGCAAAAAAGACAAACGTCCAGCTTTTGCTGCCACAGCAAAGGTGCCAGCGGGGAAAAGTGATGCTGGTTCTCACTGCCTCCTGGAACCCCTTCAAATGCCCCAGACAATTTGGCCCTCTCTGCTTTCCTGAGGACTCTATCCTCAAAAGCACCTTTTTTCACTTTCGGCGCTCTCTGGAGCAAAAAAGACAAACGTCCAGCTTTTGCTGCCACAGCAAAGGTGCCAGCAGGGAAAAGTGATGCTGGTTCTCACTGCCTCCTGGAACCCCTTCAAATGCCCCAGACAATTTGGCCCTCTCTGCTTTCCTGAGGACTCTATCCTCAAAAGCACCTTTTTTCACTTTCGGCGCTCTCTGGAGCAAAAAAGACAAACGTCCAGCTTTTGCTGCCACAGCAAAAGTGCCAGCGGGGAAAAGTGATGCTGGTCCTCACTGCCTCCTGGAACCCCTTCAAATGCCCCAGACAATTGGGCCCTCTCTGCTTTCCTGAGGACTCTATCCTCAAAAGCACCTTTTTTCACTTTCGGCGCTGTCTGGAGCAAAAAAGACAAACGTCCAGCTTTTGCTGCCACAGCAAAGGTGCCAGCGGGGAAAAGTGATGCTGGTTCTCACTGCCTCCTGGAACCCCTTCAAATGCCCCAGACAATTTGGCCCTCTCTGCTTTCCTGAGGACTCTATCCTCAAAAGCACCTTTTTTCACTTTCGGCGTTGTCTGGAGCAAAAAAGACAAACGTCCAGCTTTTGCTGCCACAGCAAAGGTGCCAGCGGGGAAAAGTGATGCTGGTTCTCACTGCCTCCTGGAACCCCTTCAAATGCCCCAGACAATTTGGCCCTCTCTGCTTTCCTGAGCACTCTATCCTCAAAAGCACCTTTTTTCACTTTCGGCGCTCTCTGGAGCAAAAAAGACAAACGTCCAGCTTTTGCTGCCACAGCAAAGGTGCCAGTGGGGAAAAGTGATGCTGGTCCTCACTGCCTCCTGGAACCCGTTCAAATGCCCCAGACAATTTGGCCCTCTCTGCTTTCCTGAGGACTCTATCGTCAAAAGCACCTTTTTTCACTTTCGGCGCTCTCTGGAGCAAAAAAGACAAACGTCCAGCTTTTGCTGCCACAGCAAAAGTGCCAGCGGGGAAAAGTGATGCTGGTTCTCAATGCCTCCTGGAACCCCTTCAAATGCCCCAGACAATTTGGCCCTCTCTGCTTTCCTGAGGACTCTATCCTCAAAAGCACCTTTTTTCACTTTCGGCGCTCTCTGGAGCAAAAAAGACAAACGTCCAGCTTTTGCTGCCACAGCAAAGGTGCCAGCGGGGAAAAGTGATGCTGGTTCTCACTGCCTCCTGGAACCCCTTCAAATGCCCCAGACAATTTGGCCCTCTCTGCTTTCCTGAGGACTCTATCCTCAAAAGCACCTTTTTTCACTTTCGGCGCCCTCTGGAGCATAAAAAGACAAACGTCCAGCTTTTCCTGCCACAGCAAAGGTGCCAGCGGGGAAAAGTGATGCTGGTTCTCACTGCCTCCTGGAACCCCTTCAAATGCCCCAGACAATTTGGCCCTCTCTGCTTTCCTGAGCAATCTATCCTCAAAAGCACCTTTTTTCACTTTCGGCGCTGTCTGGAGCAAAAAAGACAAACGTCCAGCTTTTGCTGCCACAGCAAAGGTGCCAGCGGGGAAAAGTGATGCTGGTTCTCACTGCCTCCTGGAACCCCTTCAAATGCCCCAGACAATTTGGCCCTCTCTGCTTTCCTGAGGACTCTATCCTCAAAAGCACCTTTTTTCACTTTCGGCGCTGTCTGGAGCAAAAAAGACAAACGTCCAGCTTTTGCTGCCACAGCAAAGGTGCCAGCGGGGAAAAGTGATGCTGGTTCTCACTGCCTCCTGGAACCCCTTCAAATGCCCCAGACAATTTGGCCCTCTCTGCTTTCCTGAGGACTCTATCCTCAAAAGCACCTTTTTTCACTTTCGGCGCTCTCTGGAGCAAAAAAGACAAACGTCCAGCTTTTGCTGCCACAGCAAAGGTGCCAGTGGGGAAAAGTGATGCTGGTCCTCACTGCCTCCTGGAACCCCTTCAAATGCCCCAGACAATTTGGCCCTCTCTGCTTTCCTGAGGACTCTATCGTCAAAAGCACCTTTTTTCACTTTCGGCGCTCTCTGGAGCAAAAAAGACAAACGTCCAGCTTTTGCTGCCACAGCAAAAGTGCCAGCGGGGAAAAGTGATGCTGGTTCTCACTGCCTCCTGGAACCCCTTCAAATGCCCCAGACAATTTGGCCCTCTCTGCTTTCCTGAGGACTCTATCCTCAAAAGCACCTTTTTTCCCTTTCGGCGCTCTCTGGAGCAAAAAAGACAAACGTCCAGCTTTTGCTGCCACAGCAAAGGTGCCAGCGGGGAAAAGTGATGCTGGTTCTCACTGCCTCCTGGAACCCCTTCAAATGCCCCAGACAATTTGGCCCTCTCTGCTTTCCTGAGGACTCTATCCTCAAAAGCACCTTTTTTCACTTTCGGCGCCCTCTGGAGCATAAAAAGACAAACGTCCAGCTTTTCCTGCCACAGCAAAGGTGCCAGCGGGGAAAAGTGATGCTGGTTCTCACTGCCTCCTGGAACCCCTTCAAATGCCCCAGACAATTTGGCCCTCTCTGCTTTCCTGAGCAATCTATCCTCAAAAGCACCTTTTTTCACTTTCGGCGCTGTCTGGAGCAAAAAAGACAAACGTCCAGCTTTTGCTGCCACAGCAAAAGTGCCAGCGGGGAAAAGTGATGCTGGTTCTCACTGCCTCCTGGAACCCCTTCAAATGCCCCAGACAATTTGGCCCTCTCTGCTTTCCTGAGGACTCTATCCCCAAAAGCACCTTTTTTCACTTTCGGCGCTGTCTGGAGCAAAAAAGACAAACGTCCAGCTTTTGCTGCCACAGCAAAGGTGCCAGCGGGGAAAAGTGATGCTGGTTCTCACTGCCTCCTGGAACCCCTTCCAATGCCCCAGACAATTTGGCCCTCTCTGCTTTCCTGAGGACTCTATCCTCAAAAGCACCTTTTTTCACTTTCGGCGCTCTCTGGAGCAAAAAAGACAAACGTCCAGCTTTTGCTGCCACAGCAAAGGTGCCAGCGGGGAAAAGTGATGCTGGTTCTCACTGCCTCCTGGAACCCCTTCAAATGCCCCAGACAATTTGGCCCTCTCTGCTTTCCTGAGCACTCTATCCTCAAAAGCACCTTTTTTCACTTTCGGCGCTCTCTGGAGCAAAAAAGAGAAACGTCCAGCTTTTGCTGCCACAGCAAAAGTGCCAGCGGGGAAAAGTGATGCTGGTCCTCACTGCCTCCTGGAACCCCTTCAAATGCCCCAGACAATATGGCCCTCTCTGCTTTCCTGAGCACTCTATCCTCAAAAGCACCTTTTGTCACTTTCGGCGCTGTCTGGAGCAAAAAAGACAAACGTCCAGCTTTTGCTGCCACAGCAAAGGTGCCAGAAGGGAAAAGTGATGCTGGTTCTCACTGCCTCCTGGAACCCCTTCAAATGCCCCAGACAATTTGGCCCTCTTGCTTTCCTGAGGACTTTATCCTCAAAAGCACCTTTTTTCACTTTCGGCGCTGTCTGGAGCAAAGAAGACAAACGTCCAGCTTTTGCTGCCACAGCAAAAGTGCCAGCGGGGAAAAGTGATGCTGGTTCTCACTGCCTCCTGGAACCCCTTCAAATGCCCCAGACAATTTGGCCCTCTCTGCTTTCCTGAGGACTCTATCCTCAAAAGCACCTTTTTTCACTTTCGGCGCTGTCTGGAGCAAAAAAGACAAACGTCCAGCTTTTGCTGCCACAGCAAAGGTGCCAGCGGGGAAAAGTGATGCTGGTTCTCACTGCCTCCTGGAACCCCTTCAAATGCCCCAGACAATTTGGCCCTCTCTGCTTTCCTGAGGACTCTATCCTCAAAAGCACCTTTTTTCACTTTCGGCGCTCTCTGGAGCAAAAAAGACAAACGTCCAGCTTTTGCTGCCACAGCAAAGGTGCCAGCAGGGAAAAGTGATGCTGGTTCTCACTGCCTCCTGGAACCCCTTCAAATGCCCCAGACAATTTGGCCCTCTCTGCTTTCCTGAGGACTCTATCCTCAAAAGCACCTTTTTTCACTTTCGGCGCTCTCTGGAGCAAAAAAGACAAACGTCCAGCTTTTGCTGCCACAGCAAAAGTGCCAGCGGGGAAAAGTGATGCTGGTCCTCACTGCCTCCTGGAACCCCTTCAAATGCCCCAGACAATTGGGCCCTCTCTGCTTTCCTGAGGACTCTATCCTCAAAAGCACCTTTTTTCACTTTCGGCGCTGTCTGGAGCAAAAAAGACAAACGTCCAGCTTTTGCTGCCACAGCAAAGGTGCCAGCGGGGAAAAGTGATGCTGGTTCTCACTGCCTCCTGGAACCCCTTCAAATGCCCCAGACAATTTGGCCCTCTCTGCTTTCCTGAGGACTCTATCCTCAAAAGCACCTTTTTTCACTTTCGGCGTTGTCTGGAGCAAAAAAGACAAACGTCCAGCTTTTGCTGCCACAGCAAAGGTGCCAGCGGGGAAAAGTGATGCTGGTTCTCACTGCCTCCTGGAACCCCTTCAAATGCCCCAGACAATTTGGCCCTCTCTGCTTTCCTGAGCACTCTATCCTCAAAAGCACCTTTTTTCACTTTCGGCGCTCTCTGGAGCAAAAAAGACAAACGTCCAGCTTTTGCTGCCACAGCAAAGGTGCCAGTGGGGAAAAGTGATGCTGGTCCTCACTGCCTCCTGGAACCCGTTCAAATGCCCCAGACAATTTGGCCCTCTCTGCTTTCCTGAGGACTCTATCGTCAAAAGCACCTTTTTTCACTTTCGGCGCTCTCTGGAGCAAAAAAGACAAACGTCCAGCTTTTGCTGCCACAGCAAAAGTGCCAGCGGGGAAAAGTGATGCTGGTTCTCACTGCCTCCTGGAACCCCTTCAAATGCCCCAGACAATTTGGCCCTCTCTGCTTTCCTGAGGACTCTATCCTCAAAAGCACCTTTTTTCACTTTCGGCGCTCTCTGGAGCAAAAAAGACAAACGTCCAGCTTTTGCTGCCACAGCAAAGGTGCCAGCGGGGAAAAGTGATGCTGGTTCTCACTGCCTCCTGGAACCCCTTCAAATGCCCCAGACAATTTGGCCCTCTCTGCTTTCCTGAGGACTCTATCCTCAAAAGCACCTTTTTTCACTTTCGGCGCCCTCTGGAGCATAAAAAGACAAACGTCCAGCTTTTCCTGCCACAGCAAAGGTGCCAGCGGGGAAAAGTGATGCTGGTTCTCACTGCCTCCTGGAACCCCTTCAAATGCCCCAGACAATTTGGCCCTCTCTGCTTTCCTGAGCAATCTATCCTCAAAAGCACCTTTTTTCACTTTCGGCGCTGTCTGGAGCAAAAAAGACAAACGTCCAGCTTTTGCTGCCACAGCAAAGGTGCCAGCGGGGAAAAGTGATGCTGGTTCTCACTGCCTCCTGGAACCCCTTCAAATGCCCCAGACAATTTGGCCCTCTCTGCTTTCCTGAGGACTCTATCCTCAAAAGCACCTTTTTTCACTTTCGGCGCTGTCTGGAGCAAAAAAGACAAACGTCCAGCTTTTGCTGCCACAGCAAAGGTGCCAGCGGGGAAAAGTGATGCTGGTTCTCACTGCCTCCTGGAACCCCTTCAAATGCCCCAGACAATTTGGCCCTCTCTGCTTTCCTGAGGACTCTATCCTCAAAAGCACCTTTTTTCACTTTCGGCGCTCTCTGGAGCAAAAAAGACAAACGTCCAGCTTTTGCTGCCACAGCAAAGGTGCCAGTGGGGAAAAGTGATGCTGGTCCTCACTGCCTCCTGGAACCCCTTCAAATGCCCCAGACAAATTGGCCCTCTCTGCTTTCCTGAGGACTCTATCGTCAAAAGCACCTTTTTTCACTTTCGGCGCTCTCTGGAGCAAAAAAGACAAACGTCCAGCTTTTGCTGCCACAGCAAAAGTGCCAGCGGGGAAAAGTGATGCTGGTTCTCACTGCCTCCTGGAACCCCTTCAAATGCCCCAGACAATTTGGCCCTCTCTGCTTTCCTGAGGACTCTATCCTCAAAAGCACCTTTTTTCCCTTTCGGCGCTCTCTGGAGCAAAAAAGACAAACGTCCAGCTTTTGCTGCCACAGCAAAGGTGCCAGCGGGGAAAAGTGATGCTGGTTCTCACTGCCTCCTGGAACCCCTTCAAATGCCCCAGACAATTTGGCCCTCTCTGCTTTCCTGAGGACTCTATCCTCAAAAGCACCTTTTTTCACTTTCGGCGCCCTCTGGAGCATAAAAAGACAAACGTCCAGCTTTTCCTGCCACAGCAAAGGTGCCAGCGGGGAAAAGTGATGCTGGTTCTCACTGCCTCCTGGAACCCCTTCAAATGCCCCAGACAATTTGGCCCTCTCTGCTTTCCTGAGCAATCTATCCTCAAAAGCACCTTTT
Organism: Vanellus vanellus; assembly: GCF_965231255.1. Taxonomy (NCBI): domain Eukaryota; kingdom Metazoa; phylum Chordata; class Aves; order Charadriiformes; family Charadriidae; genus Vanellus; species Vanellus vanellus. The sequence goes on from NW_028127362.1 coordinate 13,931, forward strand.
TTCACTTTCGGCGCTGTCTGGAGCAAAAAAGACAAACGTCCAGCTTTTGCTGCCACAGCAAAAGTGCCAGCGGGGAAAAGTGATGCTGGTTCTCACTGCCTCCTGGAACCCCTTCAAATGCCCCAGACAATTTGGCCCTCTCTGCTTTCCTGAGGACTCTATCCCCAAAAGCACCTTTTTTCACTTTCGGCGCTGTCTGGAGCAAAAAAGACAAACGTCCAGCTTTTGCTGCCACAGCAAAGGTGCCAGCGGGGAAAAGTGATGCTGGTTCTCACTGCCTCCTGGAACCCCTTCCAATGCCCCAGACAATTTGGCCCTCTCTGCTTTCCTGAGGACTCTATCCTCAAAAGCACCTTTTTTCACTTTCGGCGCTCTCTGGAGCAAAAAAGACAAACGTCCAGCTTTTGCTGCCACAGCAAAGGTGCCAGCGGGGAAAAGTGATGCTGGTTCTCACTGCCTCCTGGAACCCCTTCAAATGCCCCAGACAATTTGGCCCTCTCTGCTTTCCTGAGCACTCTATCCTCAAAAGCACCTTTTTTCACTTTCGGCGCTCTCTGGAGCAAAAAAGAGAAACGTCCAGCTTTTGCTGCCACAGCAAAAGTGCCAGCGGGGAAAAGTGATGCTGGTTCTCACTGCCTCCTGGAACCCCTTCAAATGCCCCAGACAATTTGGCCCTCTCTGCTTTCCTGAGGACTCTATCCTCAAAAGCACCTTTTTTCACTTTCGGCGCTCTCTGGAGCAAAAAAGACAAACGTCCAGCTTTTGCTGCCACAGCAAAGGTGCCAGCGGGGAAAAGTGATGCTGGTTCTCACTGCCTCCTGGAACCCCTTCAAATGCCCCAGACAATTTGGCCCTCTCTGCTTTCCTGAGGACTCTATCCTCAAAAGCACCTTTTTTCACTTTCGGCGCTCTCTGGAGCAAAAAAGACAAACGTCCAGCTTTTGCTGCCACAGCAAAGGTGCCAGCGGGGAAAAGTGATGCTGGTTCTCACTGCCTCCTGGAACCCCTTCAAATGCCCCAGACAATTTGGCCCTCTCTGCTTTCCTGAGGACTCTATCCTCAAAAGCACCTTTTTTCACTTTCGGCGCTCTCTGGAGCAAAAAAGACAAACGTCCAGCTTTTGCTGCCACAGAAAAGGTGCCAGCGGGGAAAAGTGATGCTGGTCCTCACTGCCTCCTGGAACCCCTTCAAATGCCCCAGACTATTTGGCCCTCTCTGCTTTCCTGAGCACTCTATCCTCAAAAGCACCTTTTTTCACTTTCGGCGCTCTCTGGAGCAAAAAAGACAAACGTCCAGCTTTTGCTGCCACAGCAAAGATGCCAGCGGGGAAAAGTGATGCTGGTTCTCACTGCCTCCTGGAACCCCTTCAAATGCCCCAGACAATTTGGCCCTCTCTGCTTTCCTGAGGACTCTATCCTCAAAAGCACCTTTTTTCACTTTCGGCGCTCTCTGGAGCAAAAAAGACAAACGTCCAGCTTTTGCTGCCACAGCAAAAGTGCCAGCGGGGAAAAGTGATGCTGGTTCTCACTGCCTCCTGGAACCCCTTCAAATGCCCCAGACAATTTGGCCCTCTCTGCTTTCCTGAGGACTCTATCGTCAAAAGCACCTTTTTTCACTTTTGGCGCTCTCTGGAGCAAAAAAGACAAACGTCCAGCTTTTGCTGCCACAGAAAAGGTGCCAGCGGGGAAAAGTGATGCTGGTCCTCACTGCCTCCTGGAACCCCTTCAAATGCCCCAGACAATTTGGCCCTCTCTGCTTTCCTGAGGACTCTATCCTCAAAAGCACCTTTTTTCACTTTCGGCGCTCTCTGGAGCAAAAAAGACAAACGTCCAGCTTTTGCTGCCACAGCAAAAGTGCCAGCGGGGAAAAGTGATGCTGGTTCTCACTGCCTCCTGGAACCCCTTCAAATGCCCCAGACAATTTGGCCCTCTCTGCTTTCCTGCGCACTCTATCCGCAAAAGCACCTTTTTTCACTTTCGGCGCTCTCTGGAGAAAAAAAGACAAACGTCCAGCTTTTGCTGCCACAGCAAAGGTGCCAGCGGGGAAAAGTGATGCTGGTCCTCACTGCCTCCTGGAACCCCTTGAAATGCCCCAGACAATTTGGCCCTCTCTGCTTTCCTGAGGACTCTATCCTCAAAAGCACCTTTTTCCACTTTCGGCGCTGTCTGGAGCAAAAAAGACAAACGTCCAGCTTTTGCTGCCACAGCAAAGGTGCCAGCAGGGAAAAGTGATGCTGGTTCTCACTGCCTCCTGGAACCCCTTCAAATGCCCCAGACAATTTGGCCCTCTCTGCTTTCCTGAGGACTCTATCCTCAAAAGCACCTTTTTTCACTTTCGGCGCTCTCTGGAGCAAAAAAGACAAACGTCCAGCTTTTGCTGCCACAGCAAAAGTGCCAGCGGGGAAAAGTGATGCTGGTCCTCACTGCCTCCTGGAACCCCTTCAAATGCCCCAGACAATTGGGCCCTCTCTGCTTTCCTGAGGACTCTATCCTCAAAAGCACCTTTTTTCACTTTCGGCGCTGTCTGGAGCAAAAAAGACAAACGTCCAGCTTTTGCTGCCACAGCAAAGGTGCCAGCGGGGAAAAGTGATGCTGGTTCTCACTGCCTCCTGGAACCCCTTCAAATGCCCCAGACAATTTGGCCCTCTCTGCTTTCCTGAGGACTCTATCCTCAAAAGCACCTTTTTTCACTTTCGGCGCTGTCTGGAGCAAAAAAGACAAACGTCCAGCTTTTGCTGCCACAGCAAAGGTGCCAGCGGGGAAAAGTGATGCTGGTTCTCACTGCCTCCTGGAACCCCTTCAAATGCCCCAGACAATTTGGCCCTCTCTGCTTTCCTGAGGACTCTATCCTCAAAAGCACCTTTTTTCACTTTCGGCGCTCTCTGGAGCAAAAAAGACAAACGTCCAGCTTTTGCTGCCACAGCAAAGGTGCCAGTGGGGAAAAGTGATGCTGGTCCTCACTGCCTCCTGGAACCCCTTAAAATGCCCCAGACAATTTGGCCCTCTCTGCTTTCCTGAGGACTCTATCGTCAAAAGCACCTTTTTTCACTTTCGGCGCTCTCTGGAGCAAAAAAGACAAACGTCCAGCTTTTGCTGCCACAGCAAAAGTGCCAGCGGGGAAAAGTGATGCTGGTTCTCACTGCCTCCTGGAACCCCTTCAAATGCCCCAGACAATTTGGCCCTCTCTGCTTTCCTGAGGACTCTATCCTCAAAAGCACCTTTTTTCACTTTCGGCGCTCTCTGGAGCAAAAAAGACAAACGTCCAGCTTTTGCTGCCACAGCAAAGGTGCCAGCGGGGAAAAGTGATGCTGGTTCTCACTGCCTCCTGGAACCCCTTCAAATGCCCCAGACAATTTGGCCCTCTCTGCTTTCCTGAGGACTCTATCCTCAAAAGCACCTTTTTTCACTTTCGGCGCCCTCTGGAGCATAAAAAGACAAACGTCCAGCTTTTGCTGCCAGAGCAAAGGTGCCAGCGGGGAAAAGTGATGCTGGTTCTCACTGCCTCCTGGAACCCCTTCAAATGCCCCAGACAATTTGGCCCTCTCTGCTTTCCTGAGCAATCTATCCTCAAAAGCACCTTTTTCCACTTTCGGCGCTCTCTGGAGCAAAAAAGACAAACGTCCAGCTTTTGCTGCCACAGCAAAAGTGCCAGCGGGGAAAAGTGATGCTGGTTCTCACTGCCTCCTGGAACCCCTTCAAATGCCCCAGACAATTTGGCCCTCTCTGCTTTCCTGAGGACTCTATCCCCAAAAGCACCTTTTTTCACTTTCGGCGCTGTCTGGAGCAAAAAAGACAAACGTCCAGCTTTTGCTGCCACAGCAAAGGTGCCAGAAGGGAAAAGTGATGCTGGTTCTCACTGCCTCCTGGAACCCCTTCCAATGCCCCAGACAATTTGGCCCTCTCTGCTTTCCTGAGGACTCTATCCTCAAAAGCACCTTTTTTACTTTCGGCGCTCTCTGGAGCAAAAAAGACAAACGTCCAGCTTTTGCTGCCACAGCAAAGGTGCCAGCGGGGAAAAGTGATGCTGGTTCTCACTGCCTCCTGGAACCCCTTCAAATGCCCCAGACAATTTGGCCCTCTCTGCTTTCCTGAGCACTCTATCCTCAAAAGCACCTTTTTTCACTTTCGGCGCTCTCTGGAGCAAAAAAGAGAAACGTCCAGCTTTTGCTGCCACAGCAAAAGTGCCAGCGGGGAAAAGTGATGCTGGTTCTCACTGCCTCCTGGAACCCCTTCAAATGCCCCAGACAATTTGGCCCTCTCTGCTTTCCTGAGGACTCTATCCTCAAAAGCACCTTTTTTCACTTTCGGCGCTCTCTGGAGCAAAAAAGACAAACGTCCAGCTTTTGCTGCCACAGCAAAGGTGCCAGCGGGGAAAAGTGATGCTGGTTCTCACTGCCTCCTGGAACCCCTTCAAATGCCCCAGACAATTTGGCCCTCTCTGCTTTCCTGAGGACTCTATCCTCAAAAGCACCTTTTTTCACTTTCGGCGCTCTCTGGAGCAAAAAAGACAAACGTCCAGCTTTTGCTGCCACAGCAAAGGTGCCAGCGGGGAAAAGTGATGCTGGTTCTCACTGCCTCCTGGAACCCCTTCAAATGCCCCAGACAATTTGGCCCTCTCTGCTTTCCTGAGGACTCTATCCTCAAAAGCACCTTTTTTCACTTTCGGCGCTCTCTGGAGCAAAAAAGACAAACGTCCAGCTTTTGCTGCCACAGAAAAGGTGCCAGCGGGGAAAAGTGATGCTGGTCCTCACTGCCTCCTGGAACCCCTTCAAATGCCCCAGACAATTTGGCCCTCTCTGCTTTCCTGAGGACTCTATCCTCAAAAGCACCTTTTTTCACTTTTGGCGCTCTCTGGAGCAAAAAAGACAAACGTCCAGCTTTTGCTGCCACAGAAAAGGTGCCAGCGGGGAAAAGTGATGCTGGTCCTCACTGCCTCCTGGAACCCCTTCAAATGCCCCAGACAATTTGGCCCTCTCTGCTTTCCTGAGGACTCTATCCTCAAAAGCACCTTTTTTCACTTTCGGCGCTCTCTGGAGCAAAAAAGACAAACGTCCAGCTTTTGCTGCCACAGCAAAAGTGCCAGCGGGGAAAAGTGATGCTGGTTCTCACTGCCTCCTGGAACCCCTTCAAATGCCCCAGACAATTTGGCCCTCTCTGCTTTCCTGCGCACTCTATCCGCAAAAGCACCTTTTTTCACTTTCGGCGCTCTCTGGAGAAAAAAAGACAAACGTCCAGCTTTTGCTGCCACAGCAAAGGTGCCAGCGGGGAAAAGTGATGCTGGTCCTCACTGCCTCCTGGAACCCCTTGAAATGCCCCAGACAATTTGGCCCTCTCTGCTTTCCTGAGGACTCTATCCTCAAAAGCACCTTTTTCCACTTTCGGCGCTGTCTGGAGCAAAAAAGACAAACGTCCAGCTTTTGCTGCCACAGCAAAGGTTCCAGCGGGGAAAAGTGATGCTGGTTCTCACTGCCTCCTTTAACCCCTTCAAATGCCCCAGACATTTGGGCCCTCTCTGCTTTCCTGAGGACTTTATCCTCAAAAGCACCTTTTTTCACTTTCGGCGCTGTCTGGAGCAAAGAAGACAAACGTCCAGCTTTTGCTGCCACAGCAAAAGTGCCAGCGGGGAAAAGTGATGCTGGTTCTCACTGCCTCCTGGAACCCCTTCAAATGCCCCAGACAATTTGGCCCTCTCTGCTTTCCTGAGGACTCTATCCTCAAAAGCACCTTTTTTCACTTTCGGCGCTATCTGGAGCAAAAAAGACAAACGTCCAGCTTTTGCTGCCACAGCAAAAGTGCCAGCGGGGAAAAGTGATGCTGGTTCTCACTGCCTCCTGGAACCCCTTCAAATGCCCCAGACAATTTGGCCCTCTCTGCTTTCCTGCGCACTCTATGCGCAAAAGCACCTTTTTTCACTTTCGGCGCTCTCTGGAGCAAAAAAGACAAACGTTCAGCTTTTGCTGCCACAGCAAAGGTGCCAGCTCGGAAAAGTGATGCTGGTTCTCACTGCCTCCTGGAACCCCTTCAAATGCCCCAGACAATTTGGCCCTCTCTGCTTTCCTGAGGACTCTATCCTCAAAAGCACCTTTTTTCACTTTCGGCGCTGTCTGGAGCAAAAAAGAGACAAACGTCCAGCTTTTGCTGCCACAGCAAAGGTGCCAGCGGGGAAAAGTAATGCTGGTCCTCACTGCCTCCTGGAACCCTTTCAAATGCCCCAGACAATTTGGCCCTCTCTGCTTTCCTGAGGACTTTATCCTCAAAAGCACCTTTTTTCACTTTCGGCGCTGTTTAGAGCAAAAAAGACAAACGTCCAGCTTTTGCTGCCACAGCAAAGGTGCCAGCGGGGAAAAGTGATGCTGGTCCTCACTGCCTCCTGGAACCCCTTCAAATGCCCCAGACAATTTGGCCCTCTCTGCTTTCCTGAGGACTCTATCCTCAAAAGCACCTTTTTTCACTTTCGGCGCTGTCTGGAGCAAAAAAGACAAACGTCCAGCTTTAGCTGCCACAGCAAAGGTGCCAGCGGGGAAAAGTGATGCTGGTCCTCACTGCCTCCTGGAACCCCTTCAAATGCCCCAGACAATTTGGCCCTCTCTGCTTTCCTGAGGACTCTATCCTCAAAAGCACCTTTTTTCACTTTCGGCGCTGTCTGGAGCAAAAAAGACAAACGTCCAGCTTTTGCTGCCACAGCAAAAGTGCCAGCGGGGAAAAGTGATGCTGGTCCTCACTGCCTCCAGGAACCCCTTCAAATGCCCCAGACAATTTGGCCCTCTCTGCTTTCCTGCGCACTCTATCCTCAAAAGCACCTTTTTTCACTTTCGGCGCTGTCTGGAGCAAAAAAGACAAACGTCCAGCTTTTGCTGCCACAGCAAAGGTGCCAGCGGGGAAAAGTGATGCTGGTTCTCACTGCCTCCTGGAACCCCTTCAAATGCCCCAGACAATTTGGCCCTCTCTGCTTTCCTGCGCACTCTATCCGCAAAAGCACCTTTTTTCACTTTCGGCGCTCTCTGGAGCAAAAAAGACAAACGTCCAGCTTTTGCTGCCACAGCAAAGGTGCCAGCGGGGAAAAGTGATGCTGGTCCTCACTGCCTCCTGGAACCCCTTCAAATGCCCCAGACAATTTGGCCCTCTCTGCTTTCCTGAGGACTTTATCCTCAAAAGCACCTTTTTTCACTTTCGGCGCTCTCTGGAGCAAAAAAGACAAACGTCCAGCTTTTGCTGCCACAGCAAAATTGCCAGCGGGGAAAAGTGATGCTGGTTCTCACTGCCTCCTGGAACCCCTTCAAATGCCCCAGACAATTTGGCCCTCTCTGCTTTCCTGAGGACTCTATCCTCAAAAGCACCTTTTTTCACTTTTGGCGCTCTCTGGAGCAAAAAAGACAAACGTCCAGCTTTTGCTGCCACAGCAAAGGTGCCAGCGGGGAAAAGTGATGCTGGTCCTCACTGCCTCCTGGAACCCCTTCAAATGCCCCAGACAATTTGGCCCTCTCTGCTTTCCTGAGGACTTTATCCTCAAAAGCACCTTTTTTCACTTTCGGCGCTGTTTAGAGCAAAAAAGACAAACGTCCAGCTTTTGCTGCCACAGCAAAGGTGCCAGCGGGGAAAAGTGATGCTGGTCCTCACTGCCTCCTGGAACCCCTTCAAATGCCCCAGACAATTTGGCCCTCTCTGCTTTCCTGAGGACTCTATCCTCAAAAGCACCTTTTTTCACTTTCGGCGCTGTCTGGAGCAAAAAAGACAAACGTCCAGCTTTAGCTGCCACAGCAAAGGTGCCAGCGGGGAAAAGTGATGCTGGTCCTCACTGCCTCCTGGAACCCCTTCAAATGCCCCAGACAATTTGGCCCTCTCTGCTTTCCTGAGGACTCTATCCTCAAAAGCACCTTTTTTCACTTTCGGCGCTGTCTGGAGCAAAAAAGACAAACGTCCAGCTTTTGCTGCCACAGCAAAAGTGCCAGCGGGGAAAAGTGATGCTGGTCCTCACTGCCTCCAGGAACCCCTTCAAATGCCCCAGACAATTTGGCCCTCTCTGCTTTCCTGCGCACTCTATCCTCAAAAGCACCTTTTTTCACTTTCGGCGCTGTCTGGAGCAAAAAAGACAAACGTCCAGCTTTTGCTGCCACAGCAAAGGTGCCAGCGGGGAAAAGTGATGCTGGTTCTCACTGCCTCCTGGAACCCCTTCAAATGCCCCAGACAATTTGGCCCTCTCTGCTTTCCTGCGCACTCTATCCGCAAAAGCACCTTTTTTCACTTTCGGCGCTCTCTGGAGCAAAAAAGACAAACGTCCAGCTTTTGCTGCCACAGCAAAGGTGCCAGCGGGGAAAAGTGATGCTGGTCCTCACTGCCTCCTGGAACCCCTTCAAATGCCCCAGACAATTTGGCCCTCTCTGCTTTCCTGAGGACTTTATCCTCAAAAGCACCTTTTTTCACTTTCGGCGCTCTCTGGAGCAAAAAAGACAAACGTCCAGCTTTTGCTGCCACAGCAAAATTGCCAGCGGGGAAAAGTGATGCTGGTTCTCACTGCCTCCTGGAACCCCTTCAAATGCCCCAGACAATTTGGCCCTCTCTGCTTTCCTGAGGACTCTATCCTCAAAAGCACCTTTTTTCACTTTTGGCGCTCTCTGGAGCAAAAAAGACAAACGTCCAGCTTTTGCTGCCACAGCAAAGGTGCCAGCGGGGAAAAGTGATGCTGGTCCTCACTGCCTCCTGGAACCCCTTCAAATGCCCCAGACAATTTGGCCCTCTCTGCTTTCCTGAGGACTCTATCCTCAAAAGCACCTTTTTTCACTTTCGGCGCTCTCTGGAGCAAAAAAGACAAACGTCCAGCTTTTGCTGCCACAGCAAAAGTGCCAGCGAGGAAAAGTGATGCTGGTCCTCACTGCCTCCTGGAACCCCTTCAAATGCCCCAGACAGTTTGGCCCTCTCTGCTTTCCTGCGCACTCTATCCGCAAAAGCACCTTTTTTCACTTTCGGCGCTCTCTGGAGCAAAAAAGACAAACGTCCAGCTTTTGCTGCCACAGCAAAGGTGCCAGCGGGGAAAAGTGATGCTGGTTCTCACTGCCTCCTGGAACCCCTTCAAATGCCCCAGACAATTTGGCCCTCTCTGCTTTCCTGAGGACTCTATCCTCAAAAGCACCTTTTTTCACTTTCGGCGCTGTCTGGAGCAAAAAAGACAAACGTCCAGCTTTTGCTGCCACAGCAAAGGTGCCAGCGGGGAAAAGTGATGCTGGTCCTCACTGCCTCCTGGAACCCCTTCAAATGCCCCAGACAATTTGGCCCTCTCTGCTTTCCTGAGGACTCTATCCTCAAAAGCACCTTTTCTCACTTTCGGCGCTCTCTGGAGCAAAAAAGACAAACGTCCAGCTTTTGCTGCCACAGCAAAGGTGCCAGCGGGGAAAAGTGATGCTGGTTCTCACTGCCTCCTGGAACCCCTTCAAATGCCCCAGACAATTTGGCCCTCTCTGCTTTCCTGCGCACTCTATCCTCAAAAGCACCTTTTTTCACTTTCGGCGCTCTCTGGAGCAAAAAAGAAAAACGTCCAGCTTTTGCTGCCACAGAAAATGTGCCAGCGGGGAAAAGTGATGCTGGTCCTCACTGCCTCCTGGAACCCCTTCAAATGCCCCAGACAATTTGGCCCTCTCTGCTTTCCTGAGGACTCTATCCTCAAAAGCACCTTTTTTCACTTTCGGCGCTCTCTGGAGCAAAAAAGACAAACGTCCAGCTTTTGCTGCCACAGCAAAAGTGCCAGCGGGGAAAAGTGATGCTGGTTCTCACTGCCTCCTGGAACCCCTTCAAATGCCCCAGACAATTTGGCCCTCTCTGCTTTCCTGAGGACTTTATCCTCAAAAGCACCTTTTTTCACTTTCGGCGCTGTTTAGAGCAAAAAAGACAAACGTCCAGCTTTTGCTGCCACAGCAAAGGTGCCAGCGGGGAAAAGTGATGCTGGTCCTCACTGCCTCCTGGAACCCCTTCAAATGCCCCAGACAATTTGGCCCTCTCTGCTTTCCTGAGGAATCTATCTCCAAAAGCACCTTTTTTCACTTTTGGCGCTCTCTGGAGCAAAAAAGACAAACGTCCAGCTTTTGCTGCCACAGCAAAGGCGCCAGCGGGGAAAAGTGATGCTGGTCCTCACTGCCTCCTGGAACCCCTTCAAATGCCCCAGACAATTTGGCCCTCTCTGCTTTCCTGAGGACTCTATCCTCAAAAGCACCTTTTTTCACTTTCGGCGCTCTCTGGAGCAAAAAAGACAAACGTCCAGCTTTGGCTGCCACAGCAAAAGTGCCAGCGGGGAAAAGTGATGCTGGTTCTCACTGCCTCCTGGAACCCCTTCAAATGCCCCAGACAATTTGGCCCTCTCTGCTTTCCTGAGGACTCTATCCTCAAAAGCACCTTTTTCCACTTTCGGCGCTGTCTGGAGCAAAAAAGACAAACGTCCAGCTTTTGCTGCCACAGCAAAGGTGCCAGCGGGGAAAAGTGATGCTGGTCCTCACTGCCTCCTGGAACCCCTTGAAATGCCCCAGACAATTTGGCCCTCTCTGCTTTCCTGAGGACTCTATCCTCAAAAGCACCTTTTTCCACTTTCGGCGCTGTCTGGAGCAAAAAAGACAAACGTCCAGCTTTTGCTGCCACAGCAAAGGTGCCAGCGGGGAAAAGTGATGCTGTTTCTCACTGCCTTCTTGAACCCCTTCAAATGCCCCAGACAATTTGGCCCTCTCTGCTTTCCTGAGGACTTTATCCTCAAAAGCACCTTTTTTCACTTTCGGCGCTGTCTGGAGCAAAAAAGACAAACGTCCAGCTTTTGCTGCCACAGCAAAAGTGCCAGCGGGGAAAAGTGATGCTGGTTCTCACTGCCTCCTGGAACCCCTTCAAATGCCCCAGACAATTTGGCCCTCTCTGCTTTCCTGAGGACTCTATCCTCAAAAGCACCTTTTTTCACTTTTGGCGCTCTCTGGAGCAAAAAAGACAAACGTCCAGCTTTTGCTGCCACAGCAAAGGTGCCAGCGGGGAAAAGTGATGCTGGTTCTCACTGCCTCCTGGAACCCCTTCAAATGCCCCAGACAATTTGGCCCTCTCTGCTTTCCTGAGGACTCTATCCTCAAAAGCACCTTTTTTCACTTTCGGCGCTCTCTGGAACAAAAAAGACAAACGTCCAGCTTTTGCTGCCACAGCAAAGGTGCCAGCGGGGAAAAGTGATGCTGGTCCTCACTGCCTCCTGGAACCCCTTCAAATGCCCCAGACAATTTGGCCCTCTCTGCTTTCCTGAGGACTCTATCCTCAAAAGCACCTTTTTTCACTTTCGGCGCTGTCTGGAGCAAAGAAGACAGACGTCCAGCTTTTGCTGCCACAGCAAAGGTGCCAGCGGGGAAAAGTGATGCTGGTTCTCACTGCCTCCTGGAACCCCTTCAAATGCCCCAGACAATTTGGCCCTCTCTGCTTTCCTGAGGACTTTATCCTCAAAAGCACCTTTTTTCACTTTCGGCGCTGTTTAGAGCAAAAAAGACAAACGACCAGCTTTTGCTGCCAGAGCAAAGGTGCCAGCGGGGAAAAGCGATGCTGGTCCTCACTGCCTCCTGGAACCCCTTCAAATGCCCCAGACAATTTGGCCCTCTCTGCTTTCCTGAGGACTCTATCCTCAAAAGCACCTTTTTTCACTTTCGGCGCTGTCTGGAGCAAAGAAGACAAACGTCCAGCTTTTGCTGCCACAGCAAAGGTGCCAGCGGGGAAAAGTGATGCTGGTTCTCACTGCCTCCTGGAACCCCTTCAAATGCCCCAGACAATTTGGCCCTCTCTGCTTTCCTGAGGACTCTATCCTCAAAAGCACCTTTTTTCACTTTCGGCGCTCTCTGGAGCAAAAAAGACAAACGTCCAGCTTTTGCTGCCACAGCAAAGGTGCCAGCGGGGAAAAGTAATGCTGGTCCTCACTGCCTCCTGGAACCCCTTCAAATGCCCCAGACAATTTGGCCCTCTCTGCTTTCCTGAGGACTTTATCCTCAAAAGCACCTTTTTTCACTTTCGGCGCTCTCTGGAGCAAAAAAGACAAACGTCCAGCTTTTGCTGCCACAGCAAAGGTGCCAGCGGGGAAAAGTGATGCTGGTCCTCACTGCCTCCTGGAACCCCTTCAAATGCCCCAGACAATTTGGCCCTCTCTGCTTTCCTGAGGACTCTATCCTCAAAAGCACCTTTTTTCACTTTCGGCGCTCTCTGGAGCAAAAAAGACAAACGTCCAGCTTTTGCTGCCACAGCAAAGGTGCCAGCGGGGAAAAGTGATGCTGGTTCTCACTGCCTCCTGGAACCCCTTCAAATGCCCCAGACAATTTGGCCCTCTCTGCTTTCCTGAGGACTCTATCCTCAAAAGCACCTTTTTTCACTTTCGGCGCTGTCTGGAGCAAAAAAGAGACAAACGTCCAGCTTTTGCTGCCACAGCAAAGGTGCCAGCGGAGAAAAGTAATGCTGGTCCTCACTGCCTCCTGGAACCCCTTCAAATGCCCCAGACAATTTGGCCCTCTCTGCTTTCCTGAGGACTTTATCCTCAAAAGCACCTTTTTTCACTTTCGGCGCTGTTTAGAGCAAAAAAGACAAACGTCCAGCTTTTGCTGCCACAGCAAAGGTGCCAGCGGGGAAAAGTGATGCTGGTCCTCACTGCCTCCTGGAACCCCTTCAAATGCCCCAGACAATTTGGCCCTCTCTGCTTTCCTGAGGACTCTATCCTCAAAAGCACCTTTTTTCACTTTCGGCGCTGTCTGGAGCAAAAAAGACAAACGTCCAGCTTTTGCTGCCACAGCAAAGGTGCCAGCGGGGAAAAGTGATGCTGGTCCTCACTGCCTCCTGGAACCCCTTCAAATGCCCCAGACAATTTGGCCCTCTCTGCTTTCCTGAGGACTCTATCCTCAAAAGCACCTTTTTTCACTTTCGGCGCTGTCTGGAGCAAAAAAGACAAACGTCCAGCTTTTGCTGCCACAGCAAAGGTGCCAGCGGGGAAAAGTGATGCTGGTCCTCACTGCCTCCTGGAACCCCTTGAAATGCCCCAGACAATTTGGCCCTCTCTGCTTTCCTGAGGACTTTATCCTCAAAAGCACCTTTTTTCACTTTCGGCGCTGTCTGGAGCAAAAAAGACAAACGTCCAGCTTTTGCTGCCACAGCAAAGGTGCCAGCGGGGAAAAGTGATGCTGGTCCTCACTGCCTCCTGGAACCCCTTCAAATGCCCCAGACAATTTGGCCCTCTCTGCTTTCCTGCGCACTCTATCCGCAAAAGCACTTTTTTTTCACTTTCGGCGCTCTCTGGAGCAAAAAAGACAAACGTCCAGCTTTTGCTGCCACAGCAAAGGTGCCAGCGGGGAAAAGTGATGCTGGTCCTCACTGCCTCCTGGAACCCCTTCAAATGCCCCAGACAATTTGGCCCTCTCTGCTTTCCTGAGGACTTTATCCTCAAAAGCACCTTTTTTCACTTTCGGCGCTCTCTGGAGCAAAAAAGACAAACGTCCAGCTTTTGCTGCCACAGCAAAAGTGCCAGCGGGGAAAAGTGATGCTGGTTCTCACTGCCTCCTGGAACCCCTTCAAATGCCCCAGACAATTTGGCCCTCTCTGCTTTCCTGAGGACTCTATCCTCAAAAGCACCTTTTTTCACTTTTGGCGCTCTCTGGAGCAAAAAAGACAAACGTCCAGCTTTTGCTGCCACAGCAAAGGTGCCAGCGGGGAAAAGTGATGCTGGTCCTCACTGCCTCCTGGAACCCCTTCAAATGCCCCAGACAATTTGGCCCTCTCTGCTTTCCTGAGGACTCTATCCTCAAAAGCACCTTTTTTCACTTTCGGCGCTCTCTGGAGCAAAAAAGACAAACGTCCAGCTTTTGCTGCCACAGCAAAAGTGCCAGCGGGGAAAAGTGATGCTGGTCCTCACTGCCTCCTGGAACCCCTTCAAATGCCCCAGACAGTTTGGCCCTCTCTGCTTTCCTGCGCACTCTATCCGCAAAAGCACCTTTTTTCACTTTCGGCGCTCTCTGGAGCAAAAAAGACAAACGTCCAGCTTTTGCTGCCACAGCAAAGGTGCCAGCGGGGAAAAGTGATGCTGGTTCTCACTGCCTCCTGGAACCCCTTCAAATGCCCCAGACAATTTGGCCCTCTCTGCTTTCCTGCGCACTCTATCCGCAAAAGCACCTTTTTTCACTTTCGGCGCTCTCTGGAGAAAAAAAGACAAACGTCCAGCTTTTGCTGCCACAGCAAAGGTGCCAGCGGGGAAAAGTGATGCTGGTCCTCACTGCCTCCTGGAACCCCTTGAAATGCCCCAGACAATTTGGCCCTCTCTGCTTTCCTGAGGACTCTATCCTCAAAAGCACCTTTTTCCACATTCGGCGCTGTCTGGAGCAAAAAAGAAAAACGTCCAGCTTTTGCTGCCACAGCAAAGGTGCCAGCGGGGAAAAGTGTTGCTGGTTCTCACTGCCTCCTGGAACCCCTTCAAATGCCCCAGACAATTTGGCCCTCTCTGCTTTCCTGAGGACTTTATCCTCAAAAGCACATTTTTTCACTTTCGGCGCTGTCTGGAGCAAAGAAGACAAACGTCCAGCTTTTGCTGCCACAGCAAAAGTGCCAGCGGGGAAAAGTGATGCTGGTTCTCACTGCCTCCTGGAACCCCTTCAAATGCCCCAGACAATTGGGCCCTCTCTGCTTTCCTGAGGACTCTATCCTCAAAAGCACCTTTTTTCACTTTTGGCGCTCTCTGGAGCAAAAAAGACAAACGTCCAGCTTTTGCTGCCACAGCAAAGGTGCCAGCGGGGAAAAGTAATGCTGGTCCTCACTGCCTCCTGGAACCCCTTCAAATGCCCCAGAGAATTTGGCCCTCTCTGCTTTCCTGAGGACTTTATCCTCAAAAGCACCTTTTTTCACTTTCGGCGCTGTTTAGAGCAAAAAAGACAAACGTCCAGCTTTTGCTGCCACAGCAAAGGTGCCAGCGGGGAAAAGTGATGCTGGTCCTCACTGCCTCCTGGAACCCCTTCAAATGCCCCAGACAATTTGGCCCTCTCTGCTTTCCTGAGGAATCTATCTTCAAAAGCACCTTTTTTCACTTTTGGCGCTCTCTGGAGCAAAAAAGACAAACGTCCAGCTTTTGCTGCCACAGAAAAGGTGCCAGCGGGGAAAAGTGATGCTGGTCCTCACTGCCTCCTGGAACCCCTTCAAATGCCCCAGACAATTTGGCCCTCTCTGCTTTCCTGAGGACTCTATCCTCAAAAGCACCTTTTCTCACTTTCGGCGCTCTCTGGAGCAAAAAAGACAAACGTCCAGCTTTTGCTGCCACAGCAAAGGTGCCAGCGGGGAAAAGTGATGCTGGTTCTCACTGCCTCCTGGAACCCCTTCAAATGCCCCAGACAATTTGGCCCTCTCTGCTTTCCTGCGCACTCTATCCTCAAAAGCACCTTTTTTCACTTTCGGCGCTCTCTGGAGCAAAAAAGACAAACGTCCAGCTTTTGCTGCCACAGAAAAGGTGCCAGCGGGGAAAAGTGATGCTGGTCCTCACTGCCTCCTGGAACCCCTTCAAATGCCCCAGACAATTTGGCCCTCTCTGCTTTCCTGAGGACTCTATCCTCAAAAGCACCTTTTTTCACTTTCGGCGCTGTCTGGAGCAAAAAAGACAAACGTCCAGCTTTTGCTGCCACAGCAAAGGTGCCAGCGGGGAAAAGTGATGCTGGTTCTCACTGCCTCCTGGAACCCCTTCAAATGCCCCAGACAATTTGGCCCTCTCTGCTTTCCTGAGGACTTTATCCTCAAAAGCACCTTTTTTCACTTTCGGCGCTGTCTGGAGCAAAAAAGACAAACGTCCAGCTTTTGCTGCCACAGCAAAGGTGCCAGCGGGGAAAAGTGATGCTGGTCCTCACTGCCTCCTGGAACCCCTTCAAATGCCCCAGACAATTTGGCCCTCTCTGCTTTCCTGAGGAATCTATCTCCAAAAGCACCTTTTTTCACTTTTGGCGCTCTCTGGAGCAAAAAAGACAAACGTCCAGCTTTTGCTGCCACAGCAAAGGTGCCAGCGGGGAAAAGTGATGCTGGTCCTCACTGCCTCCTGGAACCCCTTCAAATGCCCCAGACAATTTGGCCCTCTCTGCTTTCCTGAGGACTCTATCCTCAAAAGCACCTTTTTTCACTTTCGGCGCTCTCTGGAGCAAAAAAGACAAACGTCCAGCTTTGGCTGCCAAAGCAAAAGTGCCAGCGGGGAAAAGTGATGCTGGTTCTCACTGCCTCCTGGAACCCCTTCAAATGCCCCAGACAATTTGGCCCTCTCTGCTTTCCTGAGGACTCTATCCTCAAAAGCACCTTTTTCCACTTTCGGCGCTGTCTGGAGCAAAAAAGACAAACGTCCAGCTTTTGCTGCCACAGCAAAGGTGCCAGCGGGGAAAAGTGATGCTGGTCCTCACTGCCTCCTGGAACCCCTTGAAATGCCCCAGACAATTTGGCCCTCTCTGCTTTCCTGAGGACTCTATCCTCAAAAGCACCTTTTTCCAATTTCGGCGCTGTCTGGAGCAAAAAAGACAAACGTCCAGCTTTTGCTGCCACAGCAAAGGTGCCAGCGGGGAAAAGTGATGCTGGTTCTCACTGCCTCCTTGAACCCCTTCAAATGCCCCAGACAATTTGGCCCTCTCTGCTTTCCTGAGGACTTTATCCTCAAAAGCACCTTTTTTCACTTTCGGCGCTGTCTGGAGCAAAAAAGACAAACGTCCAGCTTTTGTTGCCACAGCAAAAGTGCCAGCGGGGAAAAGTGATGCTGGTTCTCACTGCCTCCTGGAACCCCTTCAAATGCCCCAGACAATTTGGCCCTCTCTGCTTTCCTGAGGACTCTATCCTCAAAAGCACCTTTTTTCACTTTCGGCGCTCTCTGGAGCAAAAAAGACAAACGTCCAGCTTTTGCTGACACAGCAAAGGTGCCAGCGGGGAAAAGTGATGCTGGTTCTCACTGCCTCCTGGAACCCCTTCAAATGCCCCAGACAATTTGGCCCTCTCTGCTTTCCTGAGGACTCTATCCTCAAAAGCACCTTTTTTCACTTTCGGCGCTCTCTGGAGCAAAAAAGACAAACGTCCAGCTTTTGCTGCCACAGCAAAGGTGCCAGCGGGGAAAAGTGATGCTGGTCCTCACTGCCTCCTGGAACCCCTTCAAATGCCCCAGACAATTTGGCCCTCTCTGCTTTCCTGAGGACTTTATCCTCAAAAGCACCTTTTTTCACTTTCGGCGCTCTCTGGAGCAAAAAAGACAAACGTCCAGCTTTTGCTGCCACAGCAAAAGTGCCAGCGGGGAAAAGTGATGCTGGTTCTCACTGCCTCCTGGAACCCCTTCAAATGCCCCAGACAATTGGGCCCTCTCTGCTTTCCTGAGGACTCTATCCTCAAAAGCACCTTTTTTCACTTTCGGCGCTCTCTGGAGCAAAAAAGACAAACGTCCAGCTTTTGCTGCCACAGCAAAGGTGCCAGCGGGGAAAAGTAATGCTGGTCCTCACTGCCTCCTGGAACCCCTTCAAATGCCCCAGAGAATTTGGCCCTCTCTGCTTTCCTGAGGACTTTATCCTCAAAAGCACCTTTTTTCACTTTCGGCGCTGTTTAGAGCAAAAAAGACAAACGTCCAGCTTTTGCTGCCACAGCAAAGGTGCCAGCGGGGAAAAGTGATGCTGGTCCTCACTGCCTCCTGGAACCCCTTCAAATGCCCCAGACAATTTGGCCCTCTCTGCTTTCCTGAGGAATCTATCTTCAAAAGCACCTTTTTTCACTTTTGGCGCTCTCTGGAGCAAAAAAGACAAACGTCCAGCTTTTGCTGCCACAGAAAAGGTGCCAGCGGGGAAAAGTGATGCTGGTCCTCACTGCCTCCTGGAACCCCTTCAAATGCCCCAGACAATTTGGCCCTCTCTGCTTTCCTGAGGACTCTATCCTCAAAAGCACCTTTTCTCACTTTCGGCGCTCTCTGGAGCAAAAAAGACAAACGTCCAGCTTTTGCTGCCACAGCAAAGGTGCCAGCGGGGAAAAGTGATGCTGGTTCTCACTGCCTCCTGGAACCCCTTCAAATGCCCCAGACAATTTGGCCCTCTCTGCTTTCCTGCGCACTCTATCCTCAAAAGCACCTTTTTTCACTTTCGGCGCTCTCTGGAGCAAAAAAGACAAACGTCCAGCTTTTGCTGCCACAGAAAAGGTGCCAGCGGGGAAAAGTGATGCTGGTCCTCACTGCCTCCTGGAACCCCTTCAAATGCCCCAGACAATTTGGCCCTCTCTGCTTTCCTGAGGACTCTATCCTCAAAAGCACCTTTTTTCACTTTCGGCGCTCTCTGGAGCAAAAAAGACAAACGTCCAGCTTTTGCTGCCACAGCAAAAGTGCCAGCGGGGAAAAGTGATGCTGGTTCTCACTGCCTCCTGGAACCCCTTCAAATGCCCCAGACAATTTGGCCCTCTCTGCTTTCCTGAGGACTTTATCCTCAAAAGCACCTTTTTTCACTTTCGGCGCTGTCTGGAGCAAAAAAGACAAACGTCCAGCTTTTGCTGCCACAGCAAAGGTGCCAGCGGGGAAAAGTGATGCTGGTCCTCACTGCCTCCTGGAACCCCTTCAAATGCCCCAGACAATTTGGCCCTCTCTGCTTTCCTGAGGAATCTATCTCCAAAAGCACCTTTTTTCACTTTTGGCGCTCTCTGGAGCAAAAAAGACAAACGTCCAGCTTTTGCTGCCACAGCAAAGGTGCCAGCGGGGAAAAGTGATGCTGGTCCTCACTGCCTCCTGGAACCCCTTCAAATGCCCCAGACAATTTGGCCCTCTCTGCTTTCCTGAGGACTCTATCCTCAAAAGCACCTTTTTTCACTTTCGGCGCTCTCTGGAGCAAAAAAGACAAACGTCCAGCTTTGGCTGCCAAAGCAAAAGTGCCAGCGGGGAAAAGTGATGCTGGTTCTCACTGCCTCCTGGAACCCCTTCAAATGCCCCAGACAATTTGGCCCTCTCTGCTTTCCTGAGGACTCTATCCTCAAAAGCACCTTTTTCCACTTTCGGCGCTGTCTGGAGCAAAAAAGACAAACGTCCAGCTTTTGCTGCCACAGAAAAGGTGCCAGCGGGGAAAAGTGATGCTGGTCCTCACTGCCTCCTGGAACCCCTTGAAATGCCCCAGACAATTTGGCCCTCTCTGCTTTCCTGAGGACTCTATCCTCAAAAGCACCTTTTTCCACTTTCGGCGCTGTCTGGAGCAAAAAAGACAAACGTCCAGCTTTTGCTGCCACAGCAAAGGTGCCAGCGGGGAAAAGTGATGCTGGTTCTCACTGCCTCCTTGAACCCCTTCAAATGCCCCAGACAATTTGGCCCTCTCTGCTTTCCTGAGGACTTTATCCTCAAAAGCACCTTTTTTCACTTTCGGCGCTGTCTGGAGCAAAAAAGACAAACGTCCAGCTTTTGTTGCCACAGCAAAAGTGCCAGCGGGGAAAAGTGATGCTGGTTCTCACTGCCTCCTGGAACCCCTTCAAATGCCCCAGACAATTTGGCCCTCTCTGCTTTCCTGAGGACTCTATCCTCAAAAGCACCTTTTTTCACTTTCGGCGCTCTCTGGAGCAAAAAAGACAAACGTCCAGCTTTTGCTGCCACAGCAAAGGTGCCAGCGGGGAAAAGTGATGCTGGTTCTCACTGCCTCCTGGAACCCCTTCAAATGCCCCAGACAATTTGGCCCTCTCTGCTTTCCTGAGGACTCTATCCTCAAAAGCACCTTTTTTCACTTTCGGCGCTCTCTGGAGCAAAAAAGACAAACGTCCAGCTTTTGCTGCCACAGCAAAGGTGCCAGCGGGGAAAAGTGATGCTGGTCCTCACTGCCTCCTGGAACCCCTTCAAATGCCCCAGACAATTTGGCCCTCTCTGCTTTCCTGAGGACTTTATCCTCAAAAGCACCTTTTTTCACTTTCGGCGCTCTCTGGAGCAAAAAAGACAAACGTCCAGCTTTTGCTGCCACAGCAAAGGTGCCAGTGGGGAAAAGTGATGCTGGTCCTCACTGCCTCCTGGAACCCCTTCAAATGCCCCAGACAATTTGGCCCTCTCTGCTTTCCTGAGGACTCTATCCTCAAAAGCACCTTTTTTCACTTTCGGCGCTCTCTGGAGCAAAAAAGACAAACGTCCAGCTTTTGCTGCCACAGCAAAGGTGCCAGCGGGAAAAGTGATGCTGGTTCTCACTGCCTCCTGGAACCCCTTCAAATGCCCCAGACAATTTGGCCCTCTCTGCTTTCCTGAGGTCTCTATCCTCAAAAGCACCTTTTTTCACTTTTGGCGCTGTCTGGAGCAAAAAAGACAAACGTCCAGCTTTTGCTGCCACAGAAAAGGTGCCAGCGGGGAAAAGTGATGCTGGTTCTCACTGCCTCCTGGAACCCCTTCAAATGCCCCAGACAATTTGGCCCTCTCTGCTTTCCTGAGGACTCTATCCTCAAAAGCACCTTTTTTCACTTTCGGCGCTCTCTGGAGCAAAAAAGACAAACGTCCAGCTTTTGCTGCCACAGCAAAGGTGCCAGCGGGGAAAAGTGATGCTGGTTCTCACTGCCTCCTGGAACCCCTTCAAATGCCCCAGACAATTTGGCCCTCTCTGCTTTCCTGAGGACTCTATCCTCAAAAGCACCTTTTTTCACTTTCGGCGCTCTCTGGAGCAAAAAAGACAAACGTCCAGCTTTTGCTGCCACAGCAAAGGTGCCAGCGGGGAAAAGTGATGCTGGTCCTCACTGCCTCCTGGAACCCCTTCAAATGCCCCAGACAATTTGGCCCTCTCTGCTTTCCTGAGGACTTTATCCTCAAAAGCACCTTTTTTCACTTTCGGCGCTCTCTGGAGCAAAAAAGACAAACGTCCAGCTTTTGCTGCCACAGCAAAAGTGCCAGCGGGGAAAAGTGATGCTGGTTCTCACTGCCTCCTGGAACCCCTTCAAATGCCCCAGACAATTGGGCCCTCTCTGCTTTCCTGAGGACTCTATCCTCAAAAGCACCTTTTTTCACTTTCGGCGCTCTCTGGAGCAAAAAAGACAAACGTCCAGCTTTTGCTGCCACAGCAAAGGTGCCAGCGGGGAAAAGTAATGCTGGTCCTCACTGCCTCCTGGAACCCCTTCAAATGCCCCAGAGAATTTGGCCCTCTCTGCTTTCCTGAGGACTTTATCCTCAAAAGCACCTTTTTTCACTTTCGGCGCTGTTTAGAGCAAAAAAGACAAACGTCCAGCTTTTGCTGCCACAGCAAAGGTGCCAGCGGGGAAAAGTGATGCTGGTCCTCACTGCCTCCTGGAACCCCTTCAAATGCCCCAGACAATTTGGCCCTCTCTGCTTTCCTGAGGAATCTATCTTCAAAAGCACCTTTTTTCACTTTTGGCGCTCTCTGGAGCAAAAAAGACAAACGTCCAGCTTTTGCTGCCACAGAAAAGGTGCCAGCGGGGAAAAGTGATGCTGGTCCTCACTGCCTCCTGGAACCCCTTCAAATGCCCCAGACAATTTGGCCCTCTCTGCTTTCCTGAGGACTCTATCCTCAAAAGCACCTTTTCTCACTTTCGGCGCTCTCTGGAGCAAAAAAGACAAACGTCCAGCTTTTGCTGCCACAGCAAAGGTGCCAGCGGGGAAAAGTGATGCTGGTTCTCACTGCCTCCTGGAACCCCTTCAAATGCCCCAGACAATTTGGCCCTCTCTGCTTTCCTGCGCACTCTATCCTCAAAAGCACCTTTTTTCACTTTCGGCGCTCTCTGGAGCAAAAAAGACAAACGTCCAGCTTTTGCTGCCACAGAAAAGGTGCCAGCGGGGAAAAGTGATGCTGGTCCTCACTGCCTCCTGGAACCCCTTCAAATGCCCCAGACAATTTGGCCCTCTCTGCTTTCCTGAGGACTCTATCCTCAAAAGCACCTTTTTTCACTTTCGGCGCTCTCTGGAGCAAAAAAGACAAACGTCCAGCTTTTGCTGCCACAGCAAAAGTGCCAGCGGGGAAAAGTGATGCTGGTTCTCACTGCCTCCTGGAACCCCTTCAAATGCCCCAGACAATTTGGCCCTCTCTGCTTTCCTGAGGACTTTATCCTCAAAAGCACCTTTTTTCACTTTCGGCGCTGTCTGGAGCAAAAAAGACAAACGTCCAGCTTTTGCTGCCACAGCAAAGGTGCCAGCGGGGAAAAGTGATGCTGGTCCTCACTGCCTCCTGGAACCCCTTCAAATGCCCCAGACAATTTGGCCCTCTCTGCTTTCCTGAGGAATCTATCTCCAAAAGCACCTTTTTTCACTTTTGGCGCTCTCTGGAGCAAAAAAGACAAACGTCCAGCTTTTGCTGCCACAGCAAAGGTGCCAGCGGGGAAAAGTGATGCTGGTCCTCACTGCCTCCTGGAACCCCTTCAAATGCCCCAGACAATTTGGCCCTCTCTGCTTTCCTGAGGACTCTATCCTCAAAAGCACCTTTTTTCACTTTCGGCGCTCTCTGGAGCAAAAAAGACAAACGTCCAGCTTTGGCTGCCAAAGCAAAAGTGCCAGCGGGGAAAAGTGATGCTGGTTCTCACTGCCTCCTGGAACCCCTTCAAATGCCCCAGACAATTTGGCCCTCTCTGCTTTCCTGAGGACTTTATCCTCAAAAGCACCTTTTTTCACTTTCGGCGCTGTCTGGAGCAAAAAAGACAAACGTCCAGCTTTTGTTGCCACAGCAAAAGTGCCAGCGGGGAAAAGTGATGCTGGTTCTCACTGCCTCCTGGAACCCCTTCAAATGCCCCAGACAATTTGGCCCTCTCTGCTTTCCTGAGGACTCTATCCTCAAAAGCACCTTTTTTCACTTTCGGCGCTCTCTGGAGCAAAAAAGACAAACGTCCAGCTTTTGCTGCCACAGCAAAGGTGCCAGCGGGGAAAAGTGATGCTGGTTCTCACTGCCTCCTGGAACCCCTTCAAATGCCCCAGACAATTTGGCCCTCTCTGCTTTCCTGAGGACTCTATCCTCAAAAGCACCTTTTTTCACTTTCGGCGCTCTCTGGAGCAAAAAAGACAAACGTCCAGCTTTTGCTGCCACAGCAAAGGTGCCAGCGGGGAAAAGTGATGCTGGTCCTCACTGCCTCCTGGAACCCCTTCAAATGCCCCAGACAATTTGGCCCTCTCTGCTTTCCTGAGGACTTTATCCTCAAAAGCACCTTTTTTCACTTTCGGCGCTCTCTGGAGCAAAAAAGACAAACGTCCAGCTTTTGCTGCCACAGCAAAGGTGCCAGTGGGGAAAAGTGATGCTGGTCCTCACTGCCTCCTGGAACCCCTTCAAATGCCCCAGACAATTTGGCCCTCTCTGCTTTCCTGAGGACTCTATCCTCAAAAGCACCTTTTTTCACTTTCGGCGCTCTCTGGAGCAAAAAAGACAAACGTCCAGCTTTTGCTGCCACAGCAAAGGTGCCAGCGGGAAAAGTGATGCTGGTTCTCACTGCCTCCTGGAACCCCTTCAAATGCCCCAGACAATTTGGCCCTCTCTGCTTTCCTGAGGACTCTATCCTCAAAAGCACCTTTTTTCACTTTCGGCGCTCTCTGGAGCAAAAAAGACAAACGTCCACCTTTTGCTGCCACAGCAAAGGTGCCAGTGGGGAAAAGTGATGCTGGTTCTCACTGCCTCCTGGAACCCCTTCAAATGCCCCAGACAATTTGGCCCTCTCTGCTTTCCTGAGGACTCTATCCTCAAAAGCACCTTTTTTCACTTTCGGCGCTCTCTGGAGCAAAAAAGACAAACGTCCAGCTTTTGCTGCCACAGCAAAAGTGCCAGCGGGGAAAAGTGATGCTGGTTCTCACTGCCTCCTGGAACCCCTTCAAATGCCCCAGACAATTTGGCCCTCTCTGCTTTCCTGCGCACTCTATCCTCAAAAGCACCTTTTTTCACTTTTGGCGCTCTCTGGAGCAAAAAAGACAAACGTCCAGCTTTTGCTGCCACAGCAAAGGTGCCAGCGGGGAAAAGTGATGCTGGTCCTCACTGCCTCCTGGAACCCCTTCAAATGCCCCAGACAATTTGGCCCTCTCTGCTTTCCTGAGGACTCTATCCTCAAAAGCACCTTTTTTCACTTTCGGCGCTCTCTGGAGCAAAAAAGACAAACGTCCAGCTTTTGCTGCCACAGCAAAAGTGCCAGCGGGGAAAAGTGATGCTGGTCCTCACTGCCTCCTGGAACCCCTTCAAATGCCCCAGACAATTTGGCCCTCTGCTTTCCTGAGGACTCTATCCTCAAAAGCACCTTTTTCCACTTTCGGCGCTGTCTGGAGCAAAAAAGACAAACGTCCAGCTTTTGCTGCCACAGCAAAGGTGCCAGCGGGGAAAAGTGATGCTGGTTCTCACTGCCTCCTTGAACCCCTTCAAATGCCCCAGACAATTTGGCCCTCTCTGCTTTCCTGAGGACTTTATCCTCAAAAGCACCTTTTTTCACTTTCGGCGCTGTCTGGAGCAAAGAAGACAAACGTCCAGCTTTTGCTGCCACAGCAAAAGTGCCAGCGGGGAAAAGTGATGCTGGTTCTCACTGCCTCCTGGAACCCCTTCAAATGCCCCAGACAATTTGGCCCTCTCTGCTTTCCTGAGGACTCTATCCTCAAAAGCACCTTTTTTCACTTTCGGCGCTGTCTGGAGCAAAAAAGACAAACGTCCAGCTTTTGCTGCCACAGCAAAGGTGCCAGCGGGGAAAAGTGATGCTGGTTCTCACTGCCTCCTGGAACCCCTTCAAATGCCCCAGACAATTTGGCCCTCTCTGCTTTCCTGAGGACTCTATCCTCAAAAGCACCTTTTTTCACTTTCGGCGCTCTCTGGAGCAAAAAAGACAAACGTCCAGCTTTTGCTGCCACAGCAAAGGTGCCAGCGGGGAAAAGTGATGCTGGTCCTCACTGCCTCCTGGAACCCCTTCAAATGCCCCAGACAATTTGGCCCTCTCTGCTTTCCTGAGGACTTTATCCTCAAAAGCACCTTTTTTCACTTTCTGCGCTCTCTGGAGCAAAAAAGACAAACGTCCAGCTTTTGCTGCCACAGCAAAGGTGCCAGTGGGGAAAAGTGATGCTGGTCCTCACTGCCTCCTGGAACCCCTTCAAATGCCCCAGACAATTTGGCCCTCTCTGCTTTCCTGAGGACTCTATCCTCAAAAGCACCTTTTTCCACTTTCGGCGCTCTCTGGAGCAAAAAAGACAAACGTCCAGCTTTTGCTGCCACAGCAAAGGTGCCAGCGGGGAAAAGTGATGCTGGTCCTCACTGCCTCCTTGAACCCCTTCAAATGCCCCAGACAATTTGGCCCTCTCTGCTTTCCTGAGGACTTTATCCTCAAAAGCACCTTTTTTCACTTTCGGCGCTCTCTGGAGCAAAGAAGACAAACGTCCAGCTTTTGCTGCCACAGCAAAAGTGCCAGCGGGGAAAAGTGATGCTGGTTCTCACTGCCTCCTGGAACCCCTTCAAATGCCCCAGACAATTTGGCCCTCTCTGCTTTCCTGAGGACTCTATCCTCAAAAGCACCTTTTTTCACTTTCGGCGCTCTCTGGAGCAAAAAAGACAAACGTCCAGCTTTTGCTGCCACAGCAAAGGTGCCAGCGGGGAAAAGTGATGCTGGTTCTCACTGCCTCCTGGAACCCCTTCAAATGCCCCAGACAATTTGGCCCTCTCTGCTTTCCTGAGGACTCTATCCTCAAAAGCACCTTTTTTCACTTTCGGCGCTCTCTGGAGCAAAAAAGACAAACGTCCAGCTTTTGCTGCCACAGCAAAGGTGCCAGCGGGGAAAAGTGATGCTGGTCCTCACTGCCTCCTGGAACCCCTTCAAATGCCCCAGACAATTTGGCCCTCTCTGCTTTCCTGAGGACTTTATCCTCAAAAGCACCTTTTTTCACTTTCGGCGCTCTCTGGAGCAAAAAAGACAAACGTCCAGCTTTTGCTGCCACAGCAAAGGTGCCAGCGGGGAAAAGTGATGCTGGTTCTCACTGCCTCCTGGAACCCCTTCAAATGCCCCAGACAATTTGGCCCTCTCTGCTTTCCTGAGGACTCTATCCTCAAAAGCACCTTTTTTCACTTTCGGCGCTCTCTGGAGCAAAAAAGACAAACGTCCAGCTTTTGCTGCCACAGCAAAGGTGCCAGCGGGGAAAAGTGATGCTGGTTCTCACTGCCTCCTGGAACCCCTTCAAATGCCCCAGACAATTTGGCCCTCTCTGCTTTCCTGAGGACTCTATCCTCAAAAGCACCTTTTTTCACTTTCGGCGCTCTCTGGAGCAAAAAAGACAAACGTCCAGCTTTTGCTGCCACAGCAAAGGTGCCAGCGGGGAAAAGTGATGCTGGTCCTCACTGCCTCCTGGAACCCCTTCAAATGCCCCAGACAATTTGGCCCTCTCTGCTTTCCTGAGGACTTTATCCTCAAAAGCACCTTTTTTCACTTTCGGCGCTCTCTGGAGCAAAAAAGACAAACGTCCAGCTTTTGCTGCCACAGCAAAGGTGCCAGGGGGAAAAGTGATGCTGGTCTCACTGCCTCCTGGAACCCCTTCAAATGCCCCAGACAATTTGGCCCTCTCTGCTTTCCTGAGGACTCTATCCTCAAAAGCACCTTTTTCACTTTCGGCGCTCGTCTGGAGCAAAAAAGACAAACGTCCAGCTTTTGCTGCCACAGCAAAGGTGCCAGCGGGGAAAAGTGATGCTGGTCCTCACTGCCTCCTGGAACCCCTTCAAATGCCCCAGACAATTTGGCCCTCTCTGCTTTCCTGAGGACTTTTATCCTCAAAAGCACCTTTTTTCACTTTCGGCGCTCTCTGGAGCAAAAAGACAAACGTCCAGCTTTTGCTGCCACAGCAAAGGTGCCAGCGGGGAAAAGTGATGCTGGTCCTCACTGCCTCCTGGAACCCCTTCAAATGCCCCAGACAATTTGGCCCTCTCTGCTTTCCTGAGGACTCTATCCTCAAAAGCACCTTTTTTCACTTTCGGCGCTCTCTGGAGCAAAAAAGACAAACGTCCAGCTTTTGCTGCCACAGCAAAGTGCCAGCGGGGAAAAGTGATGCTGGTTCTCACTGCCTCCTGGAACCCCTTCAAATGCCCCAGACAATTTGGCCCTCTCTGCTTTCCTGAGGACTCTATCCTCAAAAGCACCTTTTTTCCACTTTTGGCGCTCTCTGGAGCAAAAAAGACAAACGTCCAGCTTTTGCTGCCACAGCAAAGGTGCCAGCGGGGGAAAGTGATGCTGGTCCTCACTGCCTCCTGGAACCCCTTCAAATGCCCCAGACAATTTGGCCCTCTCTGCTTTCCTGAGGACTCCATCCTCAAAAGCACCTTTTTCACTTTCGGCGCTCTCTGGAGCAAAAAAGACAAACGTCCAGCTTTTGCTGCCACAGCAAAGGTGCCAGCGGGGAAAAGTGATGCTGGTTCTCACTGCCTCCTGGAACCCCTTCAAATGCCCCAGACAATTTGGCCCTCTCTGCTTCCCTGAGCACTCTATCCTCAAAAGCACCTTTTTTCACTTTCGGCGCTCTCTGGAGCAAAAAAGACAAACGTCCAGCTTTGCTGCCACAGCAAAGGTGCCAGCGGGAAAGTGATGCTGGTTCTCACTGCCTCCTGGAACCCCTTCAAATGCCCCAGACAATTTGGCCCTCTCTGCTTTCCTGAGGACTCTATCCCCAAAAGCACCTTTTTTCACTTTCGGCGCTCTCTGGAGCAAAGAAAGACAAACGTCCAGCTTTTGCTGCCACAGCAAGGTGCCAGCGGGGAAAAGTGATGCTGGTCTCACTGCCTCCTGGAACCCCTTCAAATGCCCCAGACAATTTGGCCCTCTCTGCTTTCCTGAGGACTCTTATCCTCAAAAGCACCTTTTTTCACTTTCGGCGCTCTCTGGAGCAAAAAAGACAAACGTCCAGCTTTTGCTGCCACAGCAAAGGTGCCAGCGGGGAAAAGTGATGCTGGTTCTCACTGCCTCCTGGAACCCCTTCAAATGCCCCAGACAATTTGGCCCTCTCTGCTTTCCTGAGGACTCTATCCTCAAAAGCACCTTTTTCACTTTCGGCGCTCTCTGGAGCAAAAAGACAAACGTCCAGCTTTTGCTGCCACAGCAAAGGTGCCAGCGGGGAAAGTGATGCTGGTCTCTCACTGCCTCCTGGACCCCTTCAAATGCCCCAGACAATTTGGCCCTCTCTGCTTTCCTGAGGACTTATCCTCAAAAGCACCTTTTTTCACTTTCGGCGCTCTCTGGAGCAAAAAAGACAAACCGTCCAGCTTTGCTGCCACAGCAAAGGTGCCAGGGGGGAAAAGTGATGCTGGTCCTCACTGCCTCCTGGAACCCCTTCAAATGCCCCAGACAATTTGGCCTCTCCGCTTTCCTGAGGACTTTTATCCTCAAAAGCACCTTTTTTTCACTTTCGGCGCTGTTTAGAGCAAAAAAGACAAACGTCCAGCTTTTGCTGCCACAGCAAAGGTGCCAGCGGGGGAAAAGTGATGCTGGTCCTCACTGCCTCCTGGAACCCCTTCAAATGCCCCAGACAATTTGGCCCTCTCTGCTTTCCTGAGGACTCTATCCTCAAAAGCACCTTTTTTCACTTTCGGCGCTCTCTGGAGCAAAAAAACAAACGTCCAGCTTTTGCTGCCACAGCAAAGATGCCAGCGGGGAAAAAGTGATGCTGGTTCTCACTGCCTCCTGGAACCCCTTCAAATGCCCCAGACAATTTGGCCTCTCTGCTTTCCTGAGACTCTATCCTCAAAAGCACCTTTTTCACTTTCGGCGCTCTCTGGAGCAAAAAAGACAAACGTCCAGCTTTTGCTGCCACAGCAAAGTGCCAGCGGGGAAAAGTGATGCTGGTTCTCACTGCCTCCTGGAACCCCTTCAAATGCCCCAGACAATTTGGCCCTCTCTGCTTTCCTGAGGACTCTATCCTCAAAAAGCACCTTTTTCCACTTTCTGGCGCTGTCTGGAGCAAAAAGACAAACGTCCAGCTTTTGCTGCCACAGCAAAAGTGCCAGCGGGGAAAAGTGATGCTGGTCTCACTGCCTCCTGGAACCCCTTCAAATGCCCCAGACAATTTGGCCCTCTCTGCTTCTGAGGACTCTATCCTCAAAAGCACCTTTTTTCACTTTCGGCGCTCTCTGGAGCAAAAGACAACGTCCAGCTTTTGCTGCCACAGCAAAGTGCCAGCGGGGAAAAGTGATGCTGGTCTCACTGCCTCTGAACCCCTTCAAATGCCCCAGACAATTTGGCCCTCTCTGCTTTCCTGAGACTTCTATCCTCAAAAGCACCTTTTTCACTTTCGGCGCTCTCTGGAGCAAAAAGACAAAAACGTCCAGCTTTTGCTGCCACAGCAAAGGTGCCAGCGGGGAAAAGTGATGCTGGTCCTCACTGCCTCCTGGAACCCCTTCAATGCCCCAGACAATTTGCCCTCTCTGCTTCCTGAGGACTCTATCCTCAAAAGCACCTTTTTTCAATTTCGGCGCTCTCTGGAGCAAAAAAGACAACGTCCAGCTTTTGCTGCCACAGCAAAGGATGCCAGGGGACAAGTGATGCTGGTTCTCACTGCCTCCTGGGAACCCCTTCAAATGCCCAGACATTTGGCCCTCTCTGTTTCCTGAGGACTCTATCGCAAAAGCTCCTTTTTTCACTTTCGGCGCTCTCTGGAGCAAAAAAGACAAACGTCCAGCTTTTGCTGCCACAGCAAAGGTGCCAGCGGGGAAAAGTGATGCTGGTTCCTCACTGCCTCCTGGAACCCCTTCAAAATGCCCCAGACATTTTGGCCTCTCTGCTTTCCTGAGGACTCTATCCTCAAAAGCACCTTTTTCCACTTTCGACGCTGTTGGAGCAAAAAGACAAACGTCCAGCTTTTGCTGCCACAGCAAAGGTGCCAGCGGGGAAAAGTGATGCTGGGTCTCACTGCCTCCTTGGAACCCCTTCAAATGCCCAGACAATTTGGCCCCTCTCTGCTTTCCTGAGGACTCTATCCTCAAAGCACCTTTTTTCACTTCGGCGCTGTCTGGAGCAAAGAAGACAAACGTCCAGCTTTTGCTGCCACAGCAAAGAGCCAGCGGGAAAAGTGATGCTGTTCTCACTGCCTCCTGGAACCCTTCAAATGGCCCCAGACAATTTGGCCCTCTCTGCTTTCCTGAGGACTCTATCCTCAAAAGCACCTTTTTTCACTTTCGGCGCTCTCTGGAGCAAAAAAGACAACCGTCCAGCTTTTGCTGCCACAGCAAAAGTGCCAGCGGGGAAAAGTGGATGCTGGTTCTCACTGCCTCCTGGAACCCCTTCAAATGCCCCAGACAATTTGGCCCTCTCTGCTTTCCTGAGGACTCTATGCCTCAAAAGCACCTTTTTTCACTTTTGGCGCTCTCTGGAGCAAAAAAGACAAAACGTCCAGCTTTTGCTGCCACAGCAAAAGGTGCCAGCGGGGAAAAGTGATGCTGGTCCTCACTGCCTCCTGGAACCCCTTCAAATGCCCCAGACAATTTGGCCCTCTCTGCTTTCCTGCGCACTCTATGCAAAGCACCTTTTTTCACTTTCGGCGCTCTCTGGAGCAAAAAAGGACAAACGTCCAGCTTTTGCTGCCACAGCAAAGGTGCCAGCGGGAAAGTGATGCTGGTCCTCACTGCCTCTGGAACCCCTTGCAAATGCCCCAGACAATTTGGCCCTCTCTGCTTTCCTGAGGACTCTATCCCTCAAAAGCACCTTTTTCCACTTTCGGCGCTGTCTGGAGCAAAAAAGACAAACGTCCAGCTTTTGCTGCCCACAGCAAAGATGGCAGCGGGAAAAGTGATGCTGGTTCTCACTGCCTCCTGGAACACCTTCAAATGCCCCAGACAATTTGGCCCTCTCTGCTTTCCTGAGCACTCTATCCTCAAAAGCACCTTTTTTCACTTTCGGCGCTCTCTGGAGCAAAAAAGACAAACGTCCCAGCTTTTGCTGCCACAGCAAAGGGTGGCCAGCGGGGAAAAAGTGGATGCTGGTCCTCACT
>NW_028127361.1:0-64595 GCF_965231255.1 Vanellus vanellus
CCCAGACAATTTGGCCCTCTCTGCTTTCCTGCGCACTCTAGCCTCAAAAGCACCTTTTTTCACTATCAGCGCTGTTTGGAGCAAAAAAGACAAACGTCCAGCTTTTGCTGCCACAGCAAAGGTGCCAGCGGGGAAAAGTGATGCTGGTCCTCACTGCCTCCTGGAACCCCTTCAAATGCCCCAGACAATTTGGCCCTCTCTGCTTTCCTGCGCACTCTAGCCTCAAAAACACCGGTTTTCACTTTCGGCGCCCCCCAGAGGAAAAAAGACAAACGTCCAGCTTTTGCTGCCACAGCAAAGGTGCCAGCGGGGAAAAGTGATGCTGGTCCTCACTGCCTCCTGGAACCCCTTCAAATGCCCCAGACAATTTGGCCCTCTCTGCTTTCCTGCGCACTCTAGCCTCAAAAGCACCTTTTTTTCACTATCAGCGCCCTCCGGAGGAAAAAAAAAAAACGTCCAGCTTTTGCTGCCACAGCAAAGGTGCCAGCGGGGAAAAGTGATGCTGGTCCTCACTGCCTCCTGGAACCCCTTCAAATGCCCCAGACAATTTGGCCCTCTCTGCTTTCCTGCGCACTCTAGCCTCAAAAGCACCTTTTTTCACTATCAGCGCCCTCCGGAGCAAAAAAGACAAACGTCCAGCTTTTGCTGCCACAGCAAAGGTGCCAGCGGGGAAAAGTGATGCTGGTCCTCACTGCCTCCTGGAACCCCTTCAAATGCCCCAGACAATTTGGCCCTCTCTGCTTTCCTGCGCACTCTAGCCTCAAAAACACCGGTTTTCACTTTCGGCGCCCCCCAGAGGAAAAAAGACAAACGTCCAGCTTTTGCTGCCACAGCAAAGGTGCCAGCGGGGAAAAGTGATGCTGGTCCTCACTGCCTCCTGGAACCCCTTCAAATGCCCCAGACAATTTGGCCCTCTCTACTTTCCTGCGCACTCTAGCCTCAAAAGCACCTTTTTTCACTTTCGCCGCTGCTTGGAGCAAAAAAGACAAACGTCCAGCTTTTGCTGCCACAGCAAAGGTGCCAGCGGGGAAAAGTGATGCTGGTCCTCACTGCCTCCTGGAACCCCTTCAAATGCCCCAGACAATTTGGCCCTCTCTGCTTTCCTGCGCACTCTAGCCTCAAAAGCACCTTTTTTCACTTTCACCGCTGCTTGGAGCAAAAAAGACAAACGTCCAGCTTTTGCTGCCACAGCAAAGGTGCCAGCGGGGAAAAGTGATGCTGGTCCTCACTGCCTCCTGGAACCCCTTCAAATGCCCCAGACAATTTGGCCCTCTCTGCTTTCCTGCGCACTCTAGCCTCAAAAGCACCTTTTTCACTTTCGGCGCCCCCCAGAGGAAAAAAGACAAACGTCCAGCTTTTGCTGCCACAGCAAAGGTGCCAGCGGGGAAAAGTGATGCTGGTCCTCACTGCCTCCTGGAACCCCGTCAAATGCCCCAGACAATTTGGCCCTCTCTGCTTTCCTGCGCACTCTAGCCTCAAAAACACCGGTTTTCACTTTCGGCGCCCCCAGAGGAAAAAAGACAAACGTCCAGCTTTTGCTGCCACAGCAAAGGTGCCAGCGGGGAAAAGTGATGCTGGTCCTCACTGCCTCCTGGAACCCCTTCAAATGCCCCAGACAATTTGGCCCTCTCTGCTTTCCTGCGCACTCTAGCCTCAAAAGCACCTTTTTTCACTTTCGGCGCCCCCTAGAAGAAAAAAAAAAACGTCCAGCTTTTGCTGCCACAGCAAAGGTGCCAGCGGGGAAAAGTGATGCTGGTCCTCACTGCCTCCTGGAACCCCTTCAAATGCCCCAGACAATTTGGCCCTCTCTGCTTTCCTGCGCACTCTAGCCTCAAAAGCACCTTTTTTCACTTTTGGCGCCCTCCGGAGGAAAAAAGACAAACGTCCAGCTTTTGCTGCCACAGCAAAGGTGCCAGCGGGGAAAAGTGATGCTGGTCCTCACTGCCTCCTGGAACCCCTTCAAATGCCCCAGACAATTTGGCCCTCTCTGCTTTCCTGCGCACTCTAGCCTCAAAAGCACCTTTTTTCACTTTCGGCGCCCCCCAGAGGAAAAAAGACAAACGTCCAGCTTTTGCTGCCACAGCAAAGGTGCCAGCGGGGAAAAGTGATGCTGGTCCTCACTGCCTCCTGGAACCCCTTCAAATGCCCCAGACAATTTGGCCCTCTCTGCTTTCCTGCGCACTCTAGCCTCAAAAGCACCTTTTTTCACTATCAGCGCTGTTTGGAGCAAAAAAGACAAACGTCCAGCTTTTGCTGCCACAGCAAAGGTGCCAGCGGGGAAAAGTGATGCTGGTCCTCACTGCCTCCTGGAACCCCTTCAAATGCCCCAGACAATTTGGCCCTCTCTGCTTTCCTGCGCACTCTAGCCTCAAAAACACCGGTTTTCACTTTCGGCGCCCCCCAGAGGAAAAAAGACAAACGTCCAGCTTTTGCTGCCACAGCAAAGGTGCCAGCGGGGAAAAGTGATGCTGGTCCTCACTGCCTCCTGGAACCCCTTCAAATGCCCCAGACAATTTGGCCCTCTCTGCTTTCCTGCGCACTCTAGCCTCAAAAGCACCTATTTCACTTCGGCGCCCCCCAGAGGAAAAAAGACAAACGTCCAGCTTTTGCTGCCACAGCAAAGGTGCCAGCGGGGAAAAGTGATGCTGGTCCTCACTGCCTCCTGGAACCCCTTCAAATGCCCCAGACAATTTGGCCCTCTCTACTTTCCTGCGCACTCTAGCCTCAAAAGCACCTTTTTTCACTTTCGGCGCCCTCCGGAGGAAAAAAGACAAACGTCCAGCTTTTGCTGGCACAGCAAAGGTGCCAGCGGGGAAAAGTGATGCTGGTCCTCACTGCCTCCTGGAACCCCTTCAAATGCCCCAGACAATTTGGCCCTCTCTGCTTTCCTGCGCACTCTAGCCTCAAAAACACCGGTTTTCACTTTCGGCGCCCCCCAGAGGAAAAAAGACAAACGTCCAGCTTTTGCTGCCACAGCAAAGGTGCCAGCGGGGAAAAGTGATGCTGGTCCTCACTGCCTCCTGGAACCCCTTCAAATGCCCCAGACAATTTGGCCCTCTCTGCTTTCCTGCGCACTCTAGCCTCAAAAACACCGGTTTTTCACTTTCGGCGCCCCCCAGAGGAAAAAAGACAAACGTCCAGCTTTTGCTGCCACAGCAAAGGTGCCAGCGGGGAAAAGTGATGCTGGTCCTCACTGCCTCCTGGAACCCCTTCAAATGCCCCAGACAATTTGGCCCTCTCTGCTTTCCTGCGCACTCTAGCCTCAAAAGCACCTTTTTTCACTTTCGGCGCCCCCCAGAAGAAAAAAAAAAAACGTCCAGCTTTTGCTGCCACAGCAAAGGTGCCAGCGGGGAAAAGTGATGCTGGTCCTCACTGCCTCCTGGAACCCCTTCAAATGCCCCAGACAATTTGGCCCTCTCTGCTTTCCTGCGCACTCTAGCCTCAAAAGCACCTTTTTTCACTTTTGGCGCCCTCCGGAGGAAAAAGACAAACGTCCAGCTTTTGCTGCCACAGCAAAGGTGCCAGCGGGGAAAAGTGATGCTGGTCCTCACTGCCTCCTGGAACCCCTTCAAATGCCCCAGACAATTTGGCCCTCTCTGCTTTCCTGCGCACTCTAGCCTCAAAAGCACCTTTTTTCACTTTCGGCGCCCCCCAGAGGAAAAAAGACAAACGTCCAGCTTTTGCTGCCACAGCAAAGGTGCCAGCGGGGAAAAGTGTGGTTGGTCCTCACTGCCTCCTGGAACCCCTTCAAATGCCCCAGACAATTTGGCCCTCTCTGCTTTCCTGCGCACTCTAGCCTCAAAAGCACCTTTTTTCACTATCAGCGCTGTTTGGAGCAAAAAAGACAAACGTCCAGCTTTTGCTGCCACAGCAAAGGTGCCAGCGGGGAAAAGTGATGCTGGTCCTCACTGCCTCCTGGAACCCCTTCAAATGCCCCAGACAATTTGGCCCTCTCTGCTTTCCTGCGCACTCTAGCCTCAAAAACACCGGTTTTCACTTTCGGCGCCCCCCAGAGGAAAAAAGACAAACGTCCAGCTTTTGCTGCCACAGCAAAGGTGCCAGCGGGGAAAAGTCATGCTGGTCCTCACTGCCTCCTGGAACCCCTTCAAATGCCCCAGACAATTTGGCCCTCTCTGCTTTCCTGCGCACTCTAGCCTCAAAAGCACCTTTTTTTCACTATCAGCGCCCTCCGGAGGAAAAAAAAAAAAACGTCCAGCTTTTGCTGCCACAGCAAAGGTGCCAGCGGGGAAAAGTGATGCTGGTCCTCACTGCCTCCTGGAACCCCTTCAAATGCCCCAGACAATTTGGCCCTCTCTGCTTTCCTGCGCACTCTAGCCTCAAAAGCACCTTTTTTCACTATCAGCGCCCTCCGGAGCAAAAAAGACAAACGTCCAGCTTTTGCTGCCACAGCAAAGGTGCCAGCGGGGAAAAGTGATGCTGGTCCTCACTGCCTCCTGGAACCCCTTCAAATGCCCCAGACAATTTGGCCCTCTCTGCTTTCCTGCGCACTCTAGCCTCAAAAACACCGGTTTTCACTTTCGGCGCCCCCAGAGGAAAAAAGACAAACGTCCAGCTTTTGCTGCCACAGCAAAGGTGCCAGCGGGGAAAAGTGATGCTGGTCCTCACTGCCTCCTGGAACCCCTTCAAATGCCCCAGACAATTTGGCCCTCTCTACTTTCCTGCGCACTCTAGCCTCAAAAGCACCTTTTTTCACTTTCGCCGCTGCTTGGAGCAAAAAAGACAAACGTCCAGCTTTTGCTGCCACAGCAAAGGTGCCAGCGGGGAAAAGTGATGCTGGTCCTCACTGCCTCCTGGAACCCCTTCAAATGCCCCAGACAATTTGGCCCTCTCTGCTTTCCTGCGCACTCTAGCCTCAAAAGCACCTTTTTTCACTTTCACCGCTGCTTGGAGCAAAAAAGACAAACGTCCAGCTTTTGCTGCCACAGCAAAGGTGCCAGCGGGAAAAGTGATGCTGGTCCTCACTGCCTCCTGGAACCCCTTCAAATGCCCCAGACAATTTGGCCCTCTCTGCTTTCCTGCGCACTCTAGCCTCAAAAGCACCTTTTTTCACTTTCGGCGCCCCCAGAGGAAAAAAGACAAACGTCCAGCTTTTGCTGCCACAGCAAAGGTGCCAGCGGGGAAAAGTGATGCTGGTCCTCACTGCCTCCTGGAACCCCTTCAAATGCCCCAGACAATTTGGCCCTCTCTGCTTTCCTGCGCACTCTAGCCTCAAAAACACCGGTTTTCACTTTCGGCGCCCCCCAGAGGAAAAAAGACAAACGTCCAGCTTTTGCTGCCACAGCAAAGGTGCCAGCGGGGAAAAGTGATGCTGGTCCTCACTGCCTCCTGGAACCCCTTCAAATGCCCCAGACAATTTGGCCCTCTCTGCTTTCCTGCGCACTCTAGCCTCAAAAGCACCTTTTTTCACTTTCGGCGCCCCCTAGAAGAAAAAAAAAAAACGTCCAGCTTTTGCTGCCACAGCAAAGGTGCCAGCGGGGAAAAGTGATGCTGGTCCTCACTGCCTCCTGGAACCCCTTCAAATGCCCCAGACAATTTGGCCCCTCTCTGCTTTCCTGCGCACTCTAGCCTCAAAAGCACCTTTTTTCACTTTTGGCGCCCTCCGGAGGAAAAAAGACAAACGTCCAGCTTTTGCTGCCACAGCAAAGGTGCCAGCGGGGAAAAGTGATGCTGGTCCTCACTGCCTCCTGGAACCCCTTCAAATGCCCCAGACAATTTGGCCCTCTCTGCTTTCCTGCGCACTCTAGCCTCAAAAGCACCTTTTTTCACTTTCGGCGCCCCCCAGAGGAAAAAAGACAAACGTCCAGCTTTTGCTGCCACAGCAAAGGTGCCAGCGGGGAAAAGTGATGCTGGTCCTCACTGCCTCCTGGAACCCCTTCAAATGCCCCAGACAATTTGGCCCTCTCTGCTTTCCTGCGCACTCTAGCCTCAAAAGCACCTTTTTTCACTATCAGCGCTGTTTGGAGCAAAAAAGACAAACGTCCAGCTTTTGCTGCCACAGCAAAGGTGCCAGCGGGGAAAAGT
Source organism: Vanellus vanellus (assembly GCF_965231255.1). Classification (NCBI taxonomy): domain Eukaryota; kingdom Metazoa; phylum Chordata; class Aves; order Charadriiformes; family Charadriidae; genus Vanellus; species Vanellus vanellus. The sequence continues at coordinate 6,043 of NW_028127361.1, forward strand.
GATGCTGGTCCTCACTGCCTCCTGGAACCCCTTCAAATGCCCCAGACAATTTGGCCCTCTCTGCTTTCCTGCGCACTCTAGCCTCAAAAACACCGGTTTTCACTTTCGGCGCCCCCCAGAGGAAAAAAAGACAAACGTCCAGCTTTTGCTGCCACAGCAAAGGTGCCAGCGGGGAAAAGTGATGCTGGTCCTCACTGCCTCCTGGAACCCCTTCAAATGCCCCAGACAATTTGGCCCTCTCTGCTTTCCTGCGCACTCTAGCCTCAAAAGCACCTTTTTTTCACTATCAGCGCCCTCCGGAGGAAAAAAGACAAACGTCCAGCTTTTGCTGCCACAGCAAAGGTGCCAGCGGGGAAAAGTGATGCTGGTCCTCACTGCCTCCTGGAACCCCTTCAAATGCCCCAGACAATTTGGCCCTCTCTGCTTTCCTGCGCACTCTAGCCTCAAAAGCACCTTTTTTCACTTTCGGCGCCCCCCAGAGGAAAAAAGACAAACGTCCAGCTTTTGCTGCCACAGCAAAGGTGCCAGCGGGGAAAAGTGATGCTGGTCCTCACTGCCTCCTGGAACCCCTTCAAATGCCCCAGACAATTTGGCCCTCTCTGCTTTCCTGCGCACTCTAGCCTCAAAAACACCGGTTTTCACTTTCGGCGCCCCCCAGAGGAAAAAAGACAAACGTCCAGCTTTTGCTGCCACAGCAAAGGTGCCAGCGGGGAAAAGTGATGCTGGTCCTCACTGCCTCCTGGAACCCCGTCAAATGCCCCAGACAATTTGGCCCTCTCTGCTTTCCTGCGCACTCTAGCCTCAAAAACACCGGTTTTCACTTTCAGCGCTGTTTGGAGCAAAAAAGACAAACGTCCAGCTTTTGCTGCCACAGCAAAGGTGCCAGCGGGGAAAAGTGATGCTGGTCCTCACTGCCTCCTGGAACCCCTTCAAATGCCCCAGACAATTTGGCCCTCTCTGCTTTCCTGCGCACTCTAGCCTCAAAAGCACCTTTTTTCACTTTCACCGCTGCTTGGAGCAAAAAAGACAAACGTCCAGCTTTTGCTGCCACAGCAAAGGTGCCAGCGGGGAAAAGTGATGCTGGTCCTCACTGCCTCCTGGAACCCCTTCAAATGCCCCAGACAATTTGGCCCTCTCTGCTTTCCTGCGCACTCTAGCCTCAAAAACACCGGTTTTCACTTTCGGCGCCCCCCAGAGGAAAAAGACAAACGTCCAGCTTTTGCTGCCACAGCAAAGGTGCCAGCGGGGAAAAGTGATGCTGGTCCTCACTGCCTCCTGGAACCCCTTCAAATGCCCCAGACAATTTGGCCCTCTCTGCTTTCCTGCGCACTCTAGCCTCAAAAGCACCTTTTTTCACTTTCGGCGCCCCCCAGAGGAAAAAAGACAAACGTCCAGCTTTTGCTGCCACAGCAAAGGTGCCAGCGGGGAAAAGTCATGCTGGTCCTCACTGCCTCCTGGAACCCCTTCAAATGCCCCAGACAATTTGGCCCTCTCTGCTTTCCTGCGCACTCTAGCCTCAAAAGCACCTATTTCACTTTCGGCGCCCCCCAGAGGAAAAAAGACAAACGTCCAGCTTTTGCTGCCACAGCAAAGGTGCCAGCGGGGAAAAGTGATGCTGGTCCTCACTGCCTCCTGGAACCCCTTCAAATGCCCCAGACAATTTGGCCCTCTCTACTTTCCTGCGCACTCTAGCCTCAAAAGCACCTTTTTTCACTTTCGGCGCCCCCCAGAGGAAAAAAGACAAACGTCCAGCTTTTGCTGCCACAGCAAAGGTGCCAGCGGGGAAAAGTGATGCTGGTCCTCACTGCCTCCTGGAACCCCTTCAAATGCCCCAGACAATTTGGCCCTCTCTGCTTTCCTGCGCACTCTAGCCTCAAAAGCACCTTTTTTCACTTTCGGCGCCCCCCAGAGGAAAAAAGACAAACGTCCAGCTTTTGCTGCCACAGCAAAGGTGCCAGCGGGGAAAGTGATGCTGGTCCTCACTGCCTCCTGGAACCCCTTCAAATGCCCCAGACAATTTGGCCCTCTCTGCTTTCCTGCGCACTCTAGCCTCAAAAACACCGGTTTTTCACTTTCGGCGCCCCCCAGAGGAAAAAAGACAAACGTCCAGCTTTTGCTGCCACAGCAAAGGTGCCAGCGGGGAAAAGTGATGCTGGTCCTCACTGCCTCCTGGAACCCCGTCAAATGCCCCAGACAATTTGGCCCTCTCTGCTTTCCTGCGCACTCTAGCCTCAAAAACACCGGTTTTCACTTTCAGCGCTGTTTGGAGCAAAAAAGACAAACGTCCAGCTTTTGCTGCCACAGCAAAGGTGCCAGCGGGGAAAAGTGATGCTGGTCCTCACTGCCTCCTGGAACACCTTCAAATGCCCCAGACAATTTGGCCCTCTCTGCTTTCCTGCGCACTCTAGCCTCAAAAACACCTTTTTTCACTTTCGGCGCACCCCGGAGGAAAAAAGACAAACGTCCAGCTTTTGCTGCCACAGCAAAGGTGCCAGCGGGGAAAAGTGATGCTGGTCCTCACTGCCTCCTGGAACCCCTTCAAATGCCCCAGACAATTTGGCCCTCTCTACTTTCCTGCGCACTCTAGCCTCAAAAGCACCTTTTTTCACTTTCGCCGCTGCTTGGAGCAAAAAAGACAAACGTCCAGCTTTTGCTGCCACAGCAAAGGTGCCAGCGGGGAAAAGTGATGCTGGTCCTCACTGCCTCCTGGAACCCCTTCAAATGCCCCAGACAATTTGGCCCTCTCTGCTTTCCTGCGCACTCTAGCCTCAAAAGCACCTTTTTTCACTTTCACCGCTGCTTGGAGCAAAAAAGACAAACGTCCAGCTTTTGCTGCCACAGCAAAGGTGCCAGCGGGGAAAAGTGATGCTGGTCCTCACTGCCTCCTGGAACCCCTTCAAATGCCCCAGACAATTTGGCCCTCTCTGCTTTCCTGCGCACTCTAGCCTCAAAAGCACCTTTTTTCACTTTCGGCGCCCCCCAGAGGAAAAAAGACAAACGTCCAGCTTTTGCTGCCACAGCAAAGGTGCCAGCGGGGAAAAGTGATGCTGGTCCTCACTGCCTCCTGGAACCCCTTCAAATGCCCCAGACAATTTGGCCCTCTCTGCTTTCCTGCGCACTCTAGCCTCAAAAACACCGGTTTTCACTTTCGGCGCCCCCCAGAGGAAAAAAGACAAACGTCCAGCTTTTGCTGCCACAGCAAAGGTGCCAGCGGGGAAAAGTGATGCTGGTCCTCACTGCCTCCTGGAACCCCTTCAAATGCCCCAGACAATTTGGCCCTCTCTGCTTTCCTGCGCACTCTAGCCTCAAAAGCACCTTTTTTCACTTTCGGCGCCCCCTAGAAGAAAAAAAAAAAACGTCCAGCTTTTGCTGCCACAGCAAAGGTGCCAGCGGGGAAAAGTGATGCTGGTCCTCACTGCCTCCTGGAACCCCTTCAAATGCCCCAGACAATTTGGCCCTCTCTGCTTTCCTGCGCACTCTAGCCTCAAAAGCACCTTTTTTCACTTTTGGCGCCCTCCGGAGGAAAAAAGACAAACGTCCAGCTTTTGCTGCCACAGCAAAGGTGCCAGCGGGGAAAAGTGATGCTGGTCCTCACTGCCTCCTGGAACCCCTTCAAATGCCCCAGACAATTTGGCCCTCTCTGCTTTCCTGCGCACTCTAGCCTCAAAAGCACCTTTTTTCACTTTCGGCGCCCCCCAGAGGAAAAAAGACAAACGTCCAGCTTTTGCTGCCACAGCAAAGGTGCCAGCGGGGAAAAGTCATGCTGGTCCTCACTGCCTCCTGGAACCCCTTCAAATGCCCCAGACAATTTGGCCCTCTCTGCTTTCCTGCGCACTCTAGCCTCAAAAGCACCTTTTTTCACTATCAGCGCTGTTTGGAGCAAAAAAGACAAACGTCCAGCTTTTGCTGCCACAGCAAAGGTGCCAGCGGGGAAAAGTGATGCTGGTCCTCACTGCCTCCTGGAACCCCTTCAAATGCCCCAGACAATTTGGCCCTCTCTGCTTTCCTGCGCACTCTAGCCTCAAAAACACCGGTTTTCACTTCGCGCCCCCCAGAGGAAAAAAGACAAACGTCCAGCTTTTGCTGCCACAGCAAAGGTGCCAGCGGGGAAAAGTGATGCTGGTCCTCACTGCCTCCTGGAACCCCTTCAAATGCCCCAGACAATTTGGCCCTCTCTGCTTTCCTGCGCACTCTAGCCTCAAAAGCACCTTTTTTCACTATCAGCGCCCTCCGGAGGAAAAAAGACAAACGTCCAGCTTTTGCTGCCACAGCAAAGGTGCCAGCGGGGAAAAGTGATGCTGGTCCTCACTGCCTCCTGGAACCCCTTCAAATGCCCCAGACAATTTGGCCCTCTCTGCTTTCCTGCGCACTCTAGCCTCAAAAGCACCTTTTTTCACTTTCGGCGCCCCCCAGAGGAAAAAAGACAAACGTCCAGCTTTTGCTGCCCACAGCAAAGGTGCCAGCGGGGAAAAGTGATGCTGGTCCTCACTGCCTCCTGGAACCCCCGTCAAATGCCCCAGACAATTTGGCCCTCTCTGCTTTCCTGCGCACTCTAGCCTCAAAAACACCGGTTTTCACTTTCGGCGCCCCCCAGAGGAAAAAAGACAAACGTCCAGCTTTTGCTGCCACAGCAAAGGTGCCAGCGGGGAAAAGTGATGCTGGTCCTCACTGCCTCCTGGAACCCCGTCAAATGCCCCAGACAATTTGGCCCTCTCTGCTTTCCTGCGCACTCTAGCCTCAAAAACACCGGTTTTCACTTTCAGCGCTGTTTGGAGCAAAAAAGACAAACGTCCAGCTTTTGCTGCCACAGCAAAGGTGCCAGCGGGGAAAAGTGATGCTGGTCCTCACTGCCTCCTGGAACCCCTTCAAATGCCCCAGACAATTTGGCCCTCTCTGCTTTCCTGCGCACTCTAGCCTCAAAAGCACCTTTTTTCACTTTCGGCGCACCCCGGAGGAAAAAAGACAAACGTCCAGCTTTTGCTGCCACAGCAAAGGTGCCAGCGGGGAAAAGTGATGCTGGTCCTCACTGCCTCCTGGAACCCCTTCAAATGCCCCAGACAATTTGGCCCTCTCTGCTTTCCTGCGCACTCTAGCCTCAAAAGCACCTATTTCACTTTCGGCGCCCCCCAGAGGAAAAAAGACAAACGTCCAGCTTTTGCTGCCACAGCAAAGGTGCCAGCGGGGAAAAGTCATGCTGGTCCTCACTGCCTCCTGGAACCCCTTCAAATGCCCCAGACAATTTGGCCCTCTCTACTTTCCTGCGCACTCTAGCCTCAAAAGCACCTTTTTTCACTTTCGGCGCCCTCCGGAGGAAAAAAGACAAACGTCCAGCTTTTGCTGGCACAGCAAAGATGCCAGCGGGGAAAAGTGATGCTGGTCCTCACTGCCTCCTGGAACCCCTTCAAATGCCCCAGACAATTTGGCCCTCTCTGCTTTCCTGCGCACTCTAGCCTCAAAAGCACCTTTTTTCACTTTCGGCGCCCCCCAGAGGAAAAAAGACAAACGTCCAGCTTTTGCTGCCACAGCAAAGGTGCCAGCGGGGAAAAGTGATGCTGGTCCTCACTGCCTCCTGGAACCCCTTCAAATGCCCCAGACAATTTGGCCCTCTCTGCTTTCCTGCGCACTCTAGCCTCAAAAGCACCTTTTTTCACTTTCGGCGCCCCCCAGAGGAAAAAAGACAAACGTCCAGCTTTTGCTGCCACAGCAAAGGTGCCAGCGGGGAAAAGTCATGCTGGTCCTCACTGCCTCCTGGAACCCCTTCAAATGCCCCAGACAATTTGGCCCTCTCTGCTTTCCTGCGCACTCTAGCCTCAAAAGCACCTTTTTTCACTTTTGGCGCCCTCCGGAGGAAAAAAGACAAACGTCCAGCTTTTGCTGCCACAGCAAAGGTGCCAGCGGGGAAAAGTGATGCTGGTCCTCACTGCCTCCTGGAACCCCTTCAAATGCCCCAGACAATTTGGCCCTCTCTGCTTTCCTGCGCACTCTAGCCTCAAAAGCACCTTTTTTCACTTTCGGCGCCCCCCAGAGGAAAAAAGACAAACGTCCAGCTTTTGCTGCCACAGCAAAGGTGCCAGCGGGGAAAAGTGATGCTGGTCCTCACTGCCTCCTGGAACCCCTTCAAATGCCCCAGACAATTTGGCCCTCTCTGCTTTCCTGCGCACTCTAGCCTCAAAAGCACCTTTTTTCACTATCAGCGCTGTTTGGAGCAAAAAAGACAAACGTCCAGCTTTTGCTGCCACAGCAAAGGTGCCAGCGGGGAAAAGTGATGCTGGTCCTCACTGCCTCCTGGAACCCCTTCAAATGCCCCAGACAATTTGGCCCTCTCTGCTTTCCTGCGCACTCTAGCCTCAAAAACACCGGTTTTCACTTTCGGCGCTACCCGTGCTCCCAGAGGAAAAAAGACAAACGTCCAGCTTTTGCTGCCACAGCAAAGGTGCCAGCGGGGAAAAGTGATGCTGGTCCTCACTGCCTCCTGGAACCCCTTCAAATGCCCCAGACAATTTGGCCCTCTCTGCTTTCCTGCGCACTCTAGCCTCAAAAGCACCTTTTTTTCACTATCAGCGCCCTCCGGAGGAAAAAAGACAAACGTCCAGCTTTTGCTGCCACAGCAAAGGTGCCAGCGGGGAAAAGTGATGCTGGTCCTCACTGCCTCCTGGAACCCCTTCAAATGCCCCAGACAATTTGGCCCTCTCTGCTTTCCTGCGCACTCTAGCCTCAAAAGCACCTTTTTTCACTTTCGGCGAGGAAAAAAGACAAACGTCCAGCTTTTGCTGCCACAGCAAAGGTGCCAGCGGGGAAAAGTGATGCTGGTCCTCACTGCCTCCTGGAACCCCTTCAAATGCCCCAGACAATTTGGCCCTCTCTGCTTTCCTGCGCACTCTAGCCTCAAAAACACCGGTTTTCACTTTCGGCGCCCCCCAGAGGAAAAAAGACAAACGTCCAGCTTTTGCTGCCACAGCAAAGGTGCCAGCGGGGAAAAGTGATGCTGGTCCTCACTGCCTCCTGGAACCCCGTCAAATGCCCCAGACAATTTGGCCCTCTCTGCTTTCCTGCGCACTCTAGCCTCAAAAACACCGGTTTTCACTTTCAGCGCTGTTTGGAGCAAAAAAGACAAACGTCCAGCTTTTGCTGCCACAGCAAAGGTGCCAGCGGGGAAAAGTGATGCTGGTCCTCACTGCCTCCTGGAACCCCTTCAAATGCCCCAGACAATTTGGCCCTCTCTGCTTTCCTGCGCACTCTAGCCTCAAAAGCACCTTTTTTCACTTTCGGCGCACCCCGGAGGAAAAAAGACAAACGTCCAGCTTTTGCTGCCACAGCAAAGGTGCCAGCGGGGAAAAGTGATGCTGGTCCTCACTGCCTCCTGGAACCCCTTCAAATGCCCCAGACAATTTGGCCCTCTCTGCTTTCCTGCGCACTCTAGCCTCAAAAACACCGGTTTTCACTTTCGGCGCCCCCCAGAGGAAAAAAGACAAACGTCCAGCTTTTGCTGCCACAGCAAAGGTGCCAGCGGGGAAAAGTCATGCTGGTCCTCACTGCCTCCTGGAACCCCTTCAAATGCCCCAGACAATTTGGCCCTCTCTACTTTCCTGCGCACTCTAGCCTCAAAAGCACCTTTTTTCACTTTCGGCGCCCCCCAGAGGAAAAAAGACAAACGTCCAGCTTTTGCTGCCACAGCAAAGGTGCCAGCGGGGAAAAGTGATGCTGGTCCTCACTGCCTCCTGGAACCCCTTCAAATGCCCCAGACAATTTGGCCCTCTCTGCTTTCCTGCGCACTCTAGCCTCAAAAGCACCTTTTTTCACTTTCGGCGCCCCCCAGAGGAAAAAAGACAAACGTCCAGCTTTTGCTGCCACAGCAAAGGTGCCAGCGGGGAAAAGTGATGCTGGTCCTCACTGCCTCCTGGAACCCCTTCAAATGCCCCAGACAATTTGGCCCTCTCTGCTTTCCTGCGCACTCTAGCCTCAAAAGCACCTTTTTTCACTTTCGGCGCCCCCCAGAGGAAAAAAGACAAACGTCCAGCTTTTGCTGCCACAGCAAAGGTGCCAGCGGGGAAAAGTGATGCTGGTCCTCACTGCCTCCTGGAACCCCGTCAAATGCCCCAGACAATTTGGCCCTCTCTGCTTTCCTGCGCACTCTAGCCTCAAAAACACCGGTTTTCACTTTCAGCGCTGTTTGGAGCAAAAAAGACAAACGTCCAGCTTTTGCTGCCACAGCAAAGGTGCCAGCGGGGAAAAGTGATGCTGGTCCTCACTGCCTCCTGGAACACCTTCAAATGCCCCAGACAATTTGGCCCTCTCTGCTTTCCTGCGCACTCTAGCCTCAAAAACACCTTTTTTCACTTTCGGCGCACCCCGGAGGAAAAAAGACAAACGTCCAGCTTTTGCTGCCACAGCAAAGGTGCCAGCGGGGAAAAGTGATGCTGGTCCTCACTGCCTCCTGGAACCCCTTCAAATGCCCCAGACAATTTGGCCCTCTCTACTTTCCTGCGCACTCTAGCCTCAAAAGCACCTTTTTTCACTTTCGCCGCTGCTTGGAGCAAAAAAGACAAACGTCCAGCTTTTGCTGCCACAGCAAAGGTGCCAGCGGGGAAAAGTGATGCTGGTCCTCACTGCCTCCTGGAACCCCTTCAAATGCCCCAGACAATTTGGCCCTCTCTGCTTTCCTGCGCACTCTAGCCTCAAAAGCACCTTTTTTCACTTTCACCGCTGCTTGGAGCAAAAAAGACAAACGTCCAGCTTTTGCTGCCACAGCAAAGGTGCCAGCGGGGAAAAGTGATGCTGGTCCTCACTGCCTCCTGGAACCCCTTCAAATGCCCCAGACAATTTGGCCCTCTCTGCTTTCCTGCGCACTCTAGCCTCAAAAGCACCTTTTTTCACTTTCGGCGCCCCCCAGAGGAAAAAAGACAAACGTCCAGCTTTTGCTGCCACAGCAAAGGTGCCAGCGGGGAAAAGTGATGCTGGTCCTCACTGCCTCCTGGAACCCCTTCAAATGCCCCAGACAATTTGGCCCTCTCTGCTTTCCTGCGCACTCTAGCCTCAAAAACACCGGTTTTCACTTTCGGCGCCCCCCAGAGGAAAAAAGACAAACGTCCAGCTTTTGCTGCCACAGCAAAGGTGCCAGCGGGGAAAAGTGATGCTGGTCCTCACTGCCTCCTGGAACCCCTTCAAATGCCCCAGACAATTTGGCCCTCTCTGCTTTCCTGCGCACTCTAGCCTCAAAAGCACCTTTTTTCACTTTCGGCGCCCCCTAGAAGAAAAAAAAAAAACGTCCAGCTTTTGCTGCCACAGCAAAGGTGCCAGCGGGGAAAAGTGATGCTGGTCCTCACTGCCTCCTGGAACCCCTTCAAATGCCCCAGACAATTTGGCCCTCTCTGCTTTCCTGCGCACTCTAGCCTCAAAAGCACCTTTTTTCACTTTTGGCGCCCTCCGGAGGAAAAAAGACAAACGTCCAGCTTTTGCTGCCACAGCAAAGGTGCCAGCGGGGAAAAGTGATGCTGGTCCTCACTGCCTCCTGGAACCCCTTCAAATGCCCCAGACAATTTGGCCCTCTCTGCTTTCCTGCGCACTCTAGCCTCAAAAGCACCTTTTTTCACTTTCGGCGCCCCCCAGAGGAAAAAAGACAAACGTCCAGCTTTTGCTGCCACAGCAAAGGTGCCAGCGGGGAAAAGTGATGCTGGTCCTCACTGCCTCCTGGAACCCCTTCAAATGCCCCAGACAATTTGGCCCTCTCTGCTTTCCTGCGCACTCTAGCCTCAAAAGCACCTTTTTTCACTATCAGCGCTGTTTGGAGCAAAAAAGACAAACGTCCAGCTTTTGCTGCCACAGCAAAGGTGCCAGCGGGGAAAAGTGATGCTGGTCCTCACTGCCTCCTGGAACCCCTTCAAATGCCCCAGACAATTTGGCCCTCTCTGCTTTCCTGCGCACTCTAGCCTCAAAAGCACCTTTTTTCACTTTCGGCGCCCCCCAGAGGAAAAAAGACAAACGTCCAGCTTTTGCTGCCACAGCAAAGGTGCCAGCGGGGAAAAGTGATGCTGGTCCTCACTGCCTCCTGGAACCCCGTCAAATGCCCCAGACAATTTGGCCCTCTCTGCTTTCCTGCGCACTCTAGCCTCAAAAACACCGGTTTTCACTTTCGGCGCCCCCCAGAGGAAAAAAGACAAACGTCCAGCTTTTGCTGCCACAGCAAAGGTGCCAGCGGGGAAAAGTGATGCTGGTCCTCACTGCCTCCTGGAACCCCGTCAAATGCCCCAGACAATTTGGCCCTCTCTGCTTTCCTGCGCACTCTAGCCTCAAAAACACCGGTTTTCACTTTCAGCGCTGTTTGGAGCAAAAAAGACAAACGTCCAGCTTTTGCTGCCACAGCAAAGGTGCCAGCGGGGAAAAGTGATGCTGGTCCTCACTGCCTCCTGGAACCCCTTCAAATGCCCCAGACAATTTGGCCCTCTCTGCTTTCCTGCGCACTCTAGCCTCAAAAGCACCTTTTTTCACTTTCGGCGCACCCCGGAGGAAAAAAGACAAACGTCCAGCTTTTGCTGCCACAGCAAAGGTGCCAGCGGGGAAAAGTGATGCTGGTCCTCACTGCCTCCTGGAACCCCTTCAAATGCCCCAGACAATTTGGCCCTCTCTGCTTTCCTGCGCACTCTAGCCTCAAAAGCACCTTTTTTCACTTTCGGCGCCCCCTAGAAGAAAAAAAAAAAACGTCCAGCTTTTGCTGCCACAGCAAAGGTGCCAGCGGGGAAAAGTGATGCTGGTCCTCACTGCCTCCTGGAACCCCTTCAAATGCCCCAGACAATTTGGCCCTCTCTGCTTTCCTGCGCACTCTAGCCTCAAAAGCACCTTTTTTCACTTTTGGCGCCCTCCGGAGGAAAAAAGACAAACGTCCAGCTTTTGCTGCCACAGCAAAGGTGCCAGCGGGGAAAAGTGATGCTGGTCCTCACTGCCTCCTGGAACCCCTTCAAATGCCCCAGACAATTTGGCCCTCTCTGCTTTCCTGCGCACTCTAGCCTCAAAAGCACCTTTTTTCACTTTCGGCGCCCCCCAGAGGAAAAAAGACAAACGTCCAGCTTTTGCTGCCACAGCAAAGGTGCCAGCGGGGAAAAGTGATGCTGGTCCTCACTGCCTCCTGGAACCCCTTCAAATGCCCCAGACAATTTGGCCCTCTCTGCTTTCCTGCGCACTCTAGCCTCAAAAGCACCTTTTTTCACTATCAGCGCTGTTTGGAGCAAAAAAGACAAACGTCCAGCTTTTGCTGCCACAGCAAAGGTGCCAGCGGGGAAAAGTGATGCTGGTCCTCACTGCCTCCTGGAACCCCTTCAAATGCCCCAGACAATTTGGCCCTCTCTGCTTTCCTGCGCACTCTAGCCTCAAAAGCACCTTTTTTCACTTTCGGCGCCCCCCAGAGGAAAAAAGACAAACGTCCAGCTTTTGCTGCCACAGCAAAGGTGCCAGCGGGGAAAAGTGATGCTGGTCCTCACTGCCTCCTGGAACCCCGTCAAATGCCCCAGACAATTTGGCCCTCTCTGCTTTCCTGCGCACTCTAGCCTCAAAAACACCGGTTTTCACTTTCGGCGCCCCCCAGAGGAAAAAAGACAAACGTCCAGCTTTTGCTGCCACAGCAAAGGTGCCAGCGGGGAAAAGTGATGCTGGTCCTCACTGCCTCCTGGAACCCCGTCAAATGCCCCAGACAATTTGGCCCTCTCTGCTTTCCTGCGCACTCTAGCCTCAAAAACACCGGTTTTCACTTTCAGCGCTGTTTGGAGCAAAAAAGACAAACGTCCAGCTTTTGCTGCCACAGCAAAGGTGCCAGCGGGGAAAAGTGATGCTGGTCCTCACTGCCTCCTGGAACCCCTTCAAATGCCCCAGACAATTTGGCCCTCTCTGCTTTCCTGCGCACTCTAGCCTCAAAAGCACCTTTTTTCACTTTCGGCGCACCCCGGAGGAAAAAAGACAAACGTCCAGCTTTTGCTGCCACAGCAAAGGTGCCAGCGGGGAAAAGTGATGCTGGTCCTCACTGCCTCCTGGAACCCCTTCAAATGCCCCAGACAATTTGGCCCTCTCTGCTTTCCTGCGCACTCTAGCCTCAAAAGCACCTATTTCACTTTCGGCGCCCCCCAGAGGAAAAAAGACAAACGTCCAGCTTTTGCTGCCACAGCAAAGGTGCCAGCGGGGAAAAGTCATGCTGGTCCTCACTGCCTCCTGGAACCCCTTCAAATGCCCCAGACAATTTGGCCCTCTCTACTTTCCTGCGCACTCTAGCCTCAAAAGCACCTTTTTTCACTTTCGGCGCCCTCCGGAGGAAAAAAGACAAACGTCCAGCTTTTGCTGGCACAGCAAAGATGCCAGCGGGGAAAAGTGATGCTGGTCCTCACTGCCTCCTGGAACCCCTTCAAATGCCCCAGACAATTTGGCCCTCTCTGCTTTCCTGCGCACTCTAGCCTCAAAAGCACCTTTTTTCACTTTCGGCGCCCCCCAGAGGAAAAAAGACAAACGTCCAGCTTTTGCTGCCACAGCAAAGGTGCCAGCGGGGAAAAGTGATGCTGGTCCTCACTGCCTCCTGGAACCCCTTCAAATGCCCCAGACAATTTGGCCCTCTCTGCTTTCCTGCGCACTCTAGCCTCAAAAGCACCTTTTTTCACTTTCGGCGCCCCCCAGAGGAAAAAAGACAAACGTCCAGCTTTTGCTGCCACAGCAAAGGTGCCAGCGGGGAAAAGTCATGCTGGTCCTCACTGCCTCCTGGAACCCCTTCAAATGCCCCAGACAATTTGGCCCTCTCTGCTTTCCTGCGCACTCTAGCCTCAAAAGCACCTTTTTTCACTTTTGGCGCCCTCCGGAGGAAAAAAGACAAACGTCCAGCTTTTGCTGCCACAGCAAAGGTGCCAGCGGGGAAAAGTGATGCTGGTCCTCACTGCCTCCTGGAACCCCTTCAAATGCCCCAGACAATTTGGCCCTCTCTGCTTTCCTGCGCACTCTAGCCTCAAAAGCACCTTTTTTCACTTTCGGCGCCCCCCAGAGGAAAAAAGACAAACGTCCAGCTTTTGCTGCCACAGCAAAGGTGCCAGCGGGGAAAAGTCATGCTGGTCCTCACTGCCTCCTGGAACCCCTTCAAATGCCCCAGACAATTTGGCCCTCTCTGCTTTCCTGCGCACTCTAGCCTCAAAAACACCGGTTTTCACTATCAGCGCTGTTTGGAGCAAAAAAGACAAACGTCCAGCTTTTGCTGCCACAGCAAAGGTGCCAGCGGGGAAAAGTGATGCTGGTCCTCACTGCCTCCTGGAACCCCTTCAAATGCCCCAGACAATTTGGCCCTCTCTGCTTTCCTGCGCACTCTAGCCTCAAAAACACCGGTTTTCACTTTCGGCGCCCCCCAGAGGAAAAAAGACAAACGTCCAGCTTTTGCTGCCACAGCAAAGGTGCCAGCGGGGAAAAGTCATGCTGGTCCTCACTGCCTCCTGGAACCCCTTCAAATGCCCCAGACAATTTGGCCCTCTCTGCTTTCCTGCGCACTCTAGCCTCAAAAGCACCTTTTTTTCACTATCAGCGCCCTCCGGAGGAAAAAAGACAAACGTCCAGCTTTTGCTGCCACAGCAAAGGTGCCAGCGGGGAAAAGTGATGCTGGTCCTCACTGCCTCCTGGAACCCCTTCAAATGCCCCAGACAATTTGGCCCTCTCTGCTTTCCTGCGCACTCTAGCCTCAAAAGCACCTTTTTTCACTTTCGGCGCCCCCCAGAGGAAAAAAGACAAACGTCCAGCTTTTGCTGCCACAGCAAAGGTGCCAGCGGGGAAAAGTGATGCTGGTCCTCACTGCCTCCTGGAACCCCTTCAAATGCCCCAGACAATTTGGCCCTCTCTGCTTTCCTGCGCACTCTAGCCTCAAAAGCACCTTTTTTCACTTTTGGCGCCCTCCGGAGGAAAAAAGACAAACGTCCAGCTTTTGCTGCCACAGCAAAGGTGCCAGCGGGGAAAAGTGATGCTGGTCCTCACTGCCTCCTGGAACCCCTTCAAATGCCCCAGACAATTTGGCCCTCTCTGCTTTCCTGCGCACTCTAGCCTCAAAAGCACCTTTTTTCACTTTCGGCGCCCCCCAGAGGAAAAAAGACAAACGTCCAGCTTTTGCTGCCACAGCAAAGGTGCCAGCGGGGAAAAGTGTGGTTGGTCCTCACTGCCTCCTGGAACCCCTTCAAATGCCCCAGACAATTTGGCCCTCTCTGCTTTCCTGCGCACTCTAGCCTCAAAAGCACCTTTTTTCACTATCAGCGCTGTTTGGAGCAAAAAAGACAAACGTCCAGCTTTTGCTGCCACAGCAAAGGTGCCAGCGGGGAAAAGTGATGCTGGTCCTCACTGCCTCCTGGAACCCCTTCAAATGCCCCAGACAATTTGGCCCTCTCTGCTTTCCTGCGCACTCTAGCCTCAAAAACACCGGTTTTCACTTTCGGCGCCCCCCAGAGGAAAAAAGACAAACGTCCAGCTTTTGCTGCCACAGCAAAGGTGCCAGCGGGGAAAAGTCATGCTGGTCCTCACTGCCTCCTGGAACCCCTTCAAATGCCCCAGACAATTTGGCCCTCTCTGCTTTCCTGCGCACTCTAGCCTCAAAAGCACCTTTTTTTCACTATCAGCGCCCTCCGGAGGAAAAAAAAAAAACGTCCAGCTTTTGCTGCCACAGCAAAGGTGCCAGCGGGGAAAAGTGATGCTGGTCCTCACTGCCTCCTGGAACCCCTTCAAATGCCCCAGACAATTTGGCCCTCTCTGCTTTCCTGCGCACTCTAGCCTCAAAAGCACCTTTTTTCACTATCAGCGCCCTCCGGAGCAAAAAAGACAAACGTCCAGCTTTTGCTGCCACAGCAAAGGTGCCAGCGGGGAAAAGTGATGCTGGTCCTCACTGCCTCCTGGAACACCTTCAAATGCCCCAGACAATTTGGCCCTCTCTGCTTTCCTGCGCACTCTAGCCTCAAAAACACCGGTTTTCACTTTCGGCGCCCCCCAGAGGAAAAAAGACAAACGTCCAGCTTTTGCTGCCACAGCAAAGGTGCCAGCGGGGAAAAGTGATGCTGGTCCTCACTGCCTCCTGGAACCCCTTCAAATGCCCCAGACAATTTGGCCCTCTCTACTTTCCTGCGCACTCTAGCCTCAAAAGCACCTTTTTTCACTTTCGCCGCTGCTTGGAGCAAAAAAGACAAACGTCCAGCTTTTGCTGCCACAGCAAAGGTGCCAGCGGGGAAAAGTGATGCTGGTCCTCACTGCCTCCTGGAACCCCTTCAAATGCCCCAGACAATTTGGCCCTCTCTGCTTTCCTGCGCACTCTAGCCTCAAAAGCACCTTTTTTCACTTTCACCGCTGCTTGGAGCAAAAAAGACAAACGTCCAGCTTTTGCTGCCACAGCAAAGGTGCCAGCGGGGAAAAGTGATGCTGGTCCTCACTGCCTCCTGGAACCCCTTCAAATGCCCCAGACAATTTGGCCCTCTCTGCTTTCCTGCGCACTCTAGCCTCAAAAGCACCTTTTTTCACTTTCGGCGCCCCCCAGAGGAAAAAAGACAAACGTCCAGCTTTTGCTGCCACAGCAAAGGTGCCAGCGGGGAAAAGTGATGCTGGTCCTCACTGCCTCCTGGAACCCCTTCAAATGCCCCAGACAATTTGGCCCTCTCTGCTTTCCTGCGCACTCTAGCCTCAAAAACACCGGTTTTCACTTTCGGCGCCCCCCAGAGGAAAAAAGACAAACGTCCAGCTTTTGCTGCCACAGCAAAGGTGCCAGCGGGGAAAAGTGATGCTGGTCCTCACTGCCTCCTGGAACCCCTTCAAATGCCCCAGACAATTTGGCCCTCTCTGCTTTCCTGCGCACTCTAGCCTCAAAAGCACCTTTTTTCACTTTCGGCGCCCCCTAGAAGAAAAAAAAAAAACGTCCAGCTTTTGCTGCCACAGCAAAGGTGCCAGCGGGGAAAAGTGATGCTGGTCCTCACTGCCTCCTGGAACCCCTTCAAATGCCCCAGACAATTTGGCCCTCTCTGCTTTCCTGCGCACTCTAGCCTCAAAAGCACCTTTTTTCACTTTTGGCGCCCTCCGGAGGAAAAAAGACAAACGTCCAGCTTTTGCTGCCACAGCAAAGGTGCCAGCGGGGAAAAGTGATGCTGGTCCTCACTGCCTCCTGGAACCCCTTCAAATGCCCCAGACAATTTGGCCCTCTCTGCTTTCCTGCGCACTCTAGCCTCAAAAGCACCTTTTTTCACTTTCGGCGCCCCCCAGAGGAAAAAAGACAAACGTCCAGCTTTTGCTGCCACAGCAAAGGTGCCAGCGGGGAAAAGTGATGCTGGTCCTCACTGCCTCCTGGAACCCCTTCAAATGCCCCAGACAATTTGGCCCTCTCTGCTTTCCTGCGCACTCTAGCCTCAAAAGCACCTTTTTTCACTATCAGCGCTGTTTGGAGCAAAAAAGACAAACGTCCAGCTTTTGCTGCCACAGCAAAGGTGCCAGCGGGGAAAAGTGATGCTGGTCCTCACTGCCTCCTGGAACCCCTTCAAATGCCCCAGACAATTTGGCCCTCTCTGCTTTCCTGCGCACTCTAGCCTCAAAAACACCGGTTTTCACTTTCGGCGCCCCCCAGAGGAAAAAAGACAAACGTCCAGCTTTTGCTGCCACAGCAAAGGTGCCAGCGGGGAAAAGTGATGCTGGTCCTCACTGCCTCCTGGAACCCCTTCAAATGCCCCAGACAATTTGGCCCTCTCTGCTTTCCTGCGCACTCTAGCCTCAAAAGCACCTTTTTTTCACTATCAGCGCCCTCCGGAGGAAAAAAGACAAACGTCCAGCTTTTGCTGCCACAGCAAAGGTGCCAGCGGGGAAAAGTGATGCTGGTCCTCACTGCCTCCTGGAACCCCTTCAAATGCCCCAGACAATTTGGCCCTCTCTGCTTTCCTGCGCACTCTAGCCTCAAAAGCACCTTTTTTCACTTTCGGCGCCCCCCAGAGGAAAAAAGACAAACGTCCAGCTTTTGCTGCCACAGCAAAGGTGCCAGCGGGGAAAAGTGATGCTGGTCCTCACTGCCTCCTGGAACCCCTTCAAATGCCCCAGACAATTTGGCCCTCTCTGCTTTCCTGCGCACTCTAGCCTCAAAAACACCGGTTTTCACTTTCGGCGCCCCCCAGAGGAAAAAAGACAAACGTCCAGCTTTTGCTGCCACAGCAAAGGTGCCAGCGGGGAAAAGTGATGCTGGTCCTCACTGCCTCCTGGAACCCCGTCAAATGCCCCAGACAATTTGGCCCTCTCTGCTTTCCTGCGCACTCTAGCCTCAAAAACACCGGTTTTCACTTTCAGCGCTGTTTGGAGCAAAAAAGACAAACGTCCAGCTTTTGCTGCCACAGCAAAGGTGCCAGCGGGGAAAAGTGATGCTGGTCCTCACTGCCTCCTGGAACCCCTTCAAATGCCCCAGACAATTTGGCCCTCTCTGCTTTCCTGCGCACTCTAGCCTCAAAAACACCGGTTTTCACTTTCGGCGCCCCCCAGAGGAAAAAAGACAAACGTCCAGCTTTTGCTGCCACAGCAAAGGTGCCAGCGGGGAAAAGTGATGCTGGTCCTCACTGCCTCCTGGAACCCCTTCAAATGCCCCAGACAATTTGGCCCTCTCTGCTTTCCTGCGCACTCTAGCCTCAAAAGCACCTTTTTTTCACTATCAGCGCCCTCCGGAGGAAAAAAGACAAACGTCCAGCTTTTGCTGCCACAGCAAAGGTGCCAGCGGGGAAAAGTGATGCTGGTCCTCACTGCCTCCTGGAACCCCTTCAAATGCCCCAGACAATTTGGCCCTCTCTGCTTTCCTGCGCACTCTAGCCTCAAAAGCACCTTTTTTCACTTTCGGCGCCCCCCAGAGGAAAAAAGACAAACGTCCAGCTTTTGCTGCCACAGCAAAGGTGCCAGCGGGGAAAAGTGATGCTGGTCCTCACTGCCTCCTGGAACCCCTTCAAATGCCCCAGACAATTTGGCCCTCTCTGCTTTCCTGCGCACTCTAGCCTCAAAACACCGGTTTTCACTTTCGGCGCCCCCCAGAGGAAAAAAGACAAACGTCCAGCTTTTGCTGCCACAGCAAAGGTGCCAGCGGGGAAAAGTGATGCTGGTCCTCACTGCCTCCTGGAACCCCGTCAAATGCCCCAGACAATTTGGCCCTCTCTGCTTTCCTGCGCACTCTAGCCTCAAAAACACCGGTTTTCACTTTCAGCGCTGTTTGGAGCAAAAAAGACAAACGTCCAGCTTTTGCTGCCACAGCAAAGGTGCCAGCGGGGAAAAGTGATGCTGGTCCTCACTGCCTCCTGGAACCCCTTCAAATGCCCCAGACAATTTGGCCCTCTCTGCTTTCCTGCGCACTCTAGCCTCAAAAGCACCTTTTTTCACTTTCGGCGCACCCCGGAGGAAAAAAGACAAACGTCCAGCTTTTGCTGCCACAGCAAAGGTGCCAGCGGGGAAAAGTGATGCTGGTCCTCACTGCCTCCTGGAACCCCTTCAAATGCCCCAGACAATTTGGCCCTCTCTGCTTTCCTGCGCACTCTAGCCTCAAAAACACCGGTTTTCACTTTCGGCGCCCCCCAGAGGAAAAAAGACAAACGTCCAGCTTTTGCTGCCACAGCAAAGGTGCCAGCGGGGAAAAGTCATGCTGGTCCTCACTGCCTCCTGGAACCCCTTCAAATGCCCCAGACAATTTGGCCCTCTCTACTTTCCTGCGCACTCTAGCCTCAAAAGCACCTTTTTTCACTTTCGGCGCCCCCCAGAGGAAAAAAGACAAACGTCCAGCTTTTGCTGCCACAGCAAAGGTGCCAGCGGGGAAAAGTGATGCTGGTCCTCACTGCCTCCTGGAACCCCTTCAAATGCCCCAGACAATTTGGCCCTCTCTGCTTTCCTGCGCACTCTAGCCTCAAAAGCACCTTTTTTCACTTTCGGCGCCCCCCAGAGGAAAAAAGACAAACGTCCAGCTTTTGCTGCCACAGCAAAGGTGCCAGCGGGGAAAAGTGATGCTGGTCCTCACTGCCTCCTGGAACCCCTTCAAATGCCCCAGACAATTTGGCCCTCTCTGCTTTCCTGCGCACTCTAGCCTCAAAAACACCGGTTTTCACTTTCGGCGCCCCCCAGAGGAAAAAAGACAAACGTCCAGCTTTTGCTGCCACAGCAAAGGTGCCAGCGGGGAAAAGTGATGCTGGTCCTCACTGCCTCCTGGAACCCCGTCAAATGCCCCAGACAATTTGGCCCTCTCTGCTTTCCTGCGCACTCTAGCCTCAAAAACACCGGTTTTCACTTTCAGCGCTGTTTGGAGCAAAAAAGACAAACGTCCAGCTTTTGCTGCCACAGCAAAGGTGCCAGCGGGGAAAAGTGATGCTGGTCCTCACTGCCTCCTGGAACACCTTCAAATGCCCCAGACAATTTGGCCCTCTCTGCTTTCCTGCGCACTCTAGCCTCAAAAACACCTTTTTTCACTTTCGGCGCACCCCGGAGGAAAAAAGACAAACGTCCAGCTTTTGCTGCCACAGCAAAGGTGCCAGCGGGGAAAAGTGATGCTGGTCCTCACTGCCTCCTGGAACCCCTTCAAATGCCCCAGACAATTTGGCCCTCTCTACTTTCCTGCGCACTCTAGCCTCAAAAGCACCTTTTTTCACTTTCGCCGCTGCTTGGAGCAAAAAAGACAAACGTCCAGCTTTTGCTGCCACAGCAAAGGTGCCAGCGGGGAAAAGTGATGCTGGTCCTCACTGCCTCCTGGAACCCCTTCAAATGCCCCAGACAATTTGGCCCTCTCTGCTTTCCTGCGCACTCTAGCCTCAAAAGCACCTTTTTTCACTTTCACCGCTGCTTGGAGCAAAAAAGACAAACGTCCAGCTTTTGCTGCCACAGCAAAGGTGCCAGCGGGGAAAAGTGATGCTGGTCCTCACTGCCTCCTGGAACCCCTTCAAATGCCCCAGACAATTTGGCCCTCTCTGCTTTCCTGCGCACTCTAGCCTCAAAAGCACCTTTTTTCACTTTCGGCGCCCCCCAGAGGAAAAAAGACAAACGTCCAGCTTTTGCTGCCACAGCAAAGGTGCCAGCGGGGAAAAGTGATGCTGGTCCTCACTGCCTCCTGGAACCCCTTCAAATGCCCCAGACAATTTGGCCCTCTCTGCTTTCCTGCGCACTCTAGCCTCAAAAACACCGGTTTTCACTTTCGGCGCCCCCCAGAGGAAAAAAGACAAACGTCCAGCTTTTGCTGCCACAGCAAAGGTGCCAGCGGGGAAAAGTGATGCTGGTCCTCACTGCCTCCTGGAACCCCTTCAAATGCCCCAGACAATTTGGCCCTCTCTGCTTTCCTGCGCACTCTAGCCTCAAAAGCACCTTTTTTCACTTTCGGCGCCCCCTAGAAGAAAAAAAAAAAACGTCCAGCTTTTGCTGCCACAGCAAAGGTGCCAGCGGGGAAAAGTGATGCTGGTCCTCACTGCCTCCTGGAACCCCTTCAAATGCCCCAGACAATTTGGCCCTCTCTGCTTTCCTGCGCACTCTAGCCTCAAAAGCACCTTTTTTCACTTTTGGCGCCCTCCGGAGGAAAAAAGACAAACGTCCAGCTTTTGCTGCCACAGCAAAGGTGCCAGCGGGGAAAAGTGATGCTGGTCCTCACTGCCTCCTGGAACCCCTTCAAATGCCCCAGACAATTTGGCCCTCTCTGCTTTCCTGCGCACTCTAGCCTCAAAAGCACCTTTTTTCACTTTCGGCGCCCCCCAGAGGAAAAAAGACAAACGTCCAGCTTTTGCTGCCACAGCAAAGGTGCCAGCGGGGAAAAGTGATGCTGGTCCTCACTGCCTCCTGGAACCCCTTCAAATGCCCCAGACAATTTGGCCCTCTCTGCTTTCCTGCGCACTCTAGCCTCAAAAGCACCTTTTTTCACTATCAGCGCTGTTTGGAGCAAAAAAGACAAACGTCCAGCTTTTGCTGCCACAGCAAAGGTGCCAGCGGGGAAAAGTGATGCTGGTCCTCACTGCCTCCTGGAACCCCTTCAAATGCCCCAGACAATTTGGCCCTCTCTGCTTTCCTGCGCACTCTAGCCTCAAAAGCACCTTTTTTCACTTTCGGCGCCCCCCAGAGGAAAAAAGACAAACGTCCAGCTTTTGCTGCCACAGCAAAGGTGCCAGCGGGGAAAAGTGATGCTGGTCCTCACTGCCTCCTGGAACCCCGTCAAATGCCCCAGACAATTTGGCCCTCTCTGCTTTCCTGCGCACTCTAGCCTCAAAAACACCGGTTTTCACTTTCGGCGCCCCCCAGAGGAAAAAAGACAAACGTCCAGCTTTTGCTGCCACAGCAAAGGTGCCAGCGGGGAAAAGTGATGCTGGTCCTCACTGCCTCCTGGAACCCCGTCAAATGCCCCAGACAATTTGGCCCTCTCTGCTTTCCTGCGCACTCTAGCCTCAAAAACACCGGTTTTCACTTTCAGCGCTGTTTGGAGCAAAAAAGACAAACGTCCAGCTTTTGCTGCCACAGCAAAGGTGCCAGCGGGGAAAAGTGATGCTGGTCCTCACTGCCTCCTGGAACCCCTTCAAATGCCCCAGACAATTTGGCCCTCTCTGCTTTCCTGCGCACTCTAGCCTCAAAAGCACCTTTTTTCACTTTCGGCGCACCCCGGAGGAAAAAAGACAAACGTCCAGCTTTTGCTGCCACAGCAAAGGTGCCAGCGGGGAAAAGTGATGCTGGTCCTCACTGCCTCCTGGAACCCCTTCAAATGCCCCAGACAATTTGGCCCTCTCTGCTTTCCTGCGCACTCTAGCCTCAAAAGCACCTATTTCACTTTCGGCGCCCCCCAGAGGAAAAAAGACAAACGTCCAGCTTTTGCTGCCACAGCAAAGGTGCCAGCGGGGAAAAGTCATGCTGGTCCTCACTGCCTCCTGGAACCCCTTCAAATGCCCCAGACAATTTGGCCCTCTCTACTTTCCTGCGCACTCTAGCCTCAAAAGCACCTTTTTTCACTTTCGGCGCCCTCCGGAGGAAAAAAGACAAACGTCCAGCTTTTGCTGGCACAGCAAAGATGCCAGCGGGGAAAAGTGATGCTGGTCCTCACTGCCTCCTGGAACCCCTTCAAATGCCCCAGACAATTTGGCCCTCTCTGCTTTCCTGCGCACTCTAGTCTCAAAAGCACCTTTTTTCACTTTCGGCGCCCCCCAGAGGAAAAAAGACAAACGTCCAGCTTTTGCTGCCACAGCAAAGGTGCCAGCGGGGAAAAGTGATGCTGGTCCTCACTGCCTCCTGGAACCCCTTCAAATGCCCCAGACAATTTGGCCCTCTCTGCTTTCCTGCGCACTCTAGCCTCAAAAGCACCTTTTTTCACTTTCGGCGCCCCCCAGAGGAAAAAAGACAAACGTCCAGCTTTTGCTGCCACAGCAAAGGTGCCAGCGGGGAAAAGTCATGCTGGTCCTCACTGCCTCCTGGAACCCCTTCAAATGCCCCAGACAATTTGGCCCTCTCTGCTTTCCTGCGCACTCTAGCCTCAAAAGCACCTTTTTTCACTTTTGGCGCCCTCCGGAGGAAAAAAGACAAACGTCCAGCTTTTGCTGCCACAGCAAAGGTGCCAGCGGGGAAAAGTGATGCTGGTCCTCACTGCCTCCTGGAACCCCTTCAAATGCCCCAGACAATTTGGCCCTCTCTGCTTTCCTGCGCACTCTAGCCTCAAAAGCACCTTTTTTCACTTTCGGCGCCCCCCAGAGGAAAAAAGACAAACGTCCAGCTTTTGCTGCCACAGCAAAGGTGCCAGCGGGGAAAAGTCATGCTGGTCCTCACTGCCTCCTGGAACCCCTTCAAATGCCCCAGACAATTTGGCCCTCTCTGCTTTCCTGCGCACTCTAGCCTCAAAAACACCGGTTTTCACTATCAGCGCTGTTTGGAGCAAAAAAGACAAACGTCCAGCTTTTGCTGCCACAGCAAAGGTGCCAGCGGGGAAAAGTGATGCTGGTCCTCACTGCCTCCTGGAACCCCTTCAAATGCCCCAGACAATTTGGCCCTCTCTGCTTTCCTGCGCACTCTAGCCTCAAAAACACCGGTTTTCACTTTCGGCGCCCCCCAGAGGAAAAAAGACAAACGTCCAGCTTTTGCTGCCACAGCAAAGGTGCCAGCGGGGAAAAGTCATGCTGGTCCTCACTGCCTCCTGGAACCCCTTCAAATGCCCCAGACAATTTGGCCCTCTCTGCTTTCCTGCGCACTCTAGCCTCAAAAGCACCTTTTTTTCACTATCAGCGCCCTCCGGAGGAAAAAAGACAAACGTCCAGCTTTTGCTGCCACAGCAAAGGTGCCAGCGGGGAAAAGTGATGCTGGTCCTCACTGCCTCCTGGAACCCCTTCAAATGCCCCAGACAATTTGGCCCTCTCTGCTTTCCTGCGCACTCTAGCCTCAAAAGCACCTTTTTTCACTTTCGGCGCCCCCCAGAGGAAAAAAGACAAACGTCCAGCTTTTGCTGCCACAGCAAAGGTGCCAGCGGGGAAAAGTGATGCTGGTCCTCACTGCCTCCTGGAACCCCTTCAAATGCCCCAGACAATTTGGCCCTCTCTGCTTTCCTGCGCACTCTAGCCTCAAAAACACCGATTTTCACTTTCGGCGCCCCCCAGAGGAAAAAAGACAAACGTCCAGCTTTTGCTGCCACAGCAAAGGTGCCAGCGGGGAAAAGTGATGCTGGTCCTCACTGCCTCCTGGAACCCCGTCAAATGCCCCAGACAATTTGGCCCTCTCTGCTTTCCTGCGCACTCTAGCCTCAAAAACACCGGTTTTCACTTTCAGCGCTGTTTGGAGCAAAAAAGACAAACGTCCAGCTTTTGCTGCCACAGCAAAGGTGCCAGCGGGGAAAAGTGATGCTGGTCCTCACTGCCTCCTGGAACCCCTTCAAATGCCCCAGACAATTTGGCCCTCTCTGCTTTCCTGCGCACTCTAGCCTCAAAAGCACCTTTTTTCACTTTCGGCGCCCCCCAGAGGAAAAAAGACAAACGTCCAGCTTTTGCTGCCACAGCAAAGGTGCCAGCGGGGAAAAGTGATGCTGGTCCTCACTGCCTCCTGGAACCCCTTCAAATGCCCCAGACAATTTGGCCCTCTCTGCTTTCCTGCGCACTCTAGCCTCAAAAACACCGGTTTTCACTTTCGGCGCCCCCCAGAGGAAAAAAGACAAACGTCCAGCTTTTGCTGCCACAGCAAAGGTGCCAGCGGGGAAAAGTTATGCTGGTCCTCACTGCCTCCTGGAACCCCTTCAAATGCCCCAGACAATTTGGCCCTCTCTGCTTTCCTGCGCACTCTAGCCTCAAAAGCACCTTTTTTCACTTTCGGCGCCCCCCAGAGGAAAAAAGACAAACGTCCAGCTTTTGCTGCCACAGCAAAGGTGCCAGCGGGGAAAAGTCATGCTGGTCCTCACTGCCTCCTGGAACCCCTTCAAATGCCCCAGACAATTTGGCCCTCTCTGCTTTCCTGCGCACTCTAGCCTCAAAAGCACCTATTTCACTTTCGGCGCCCCCCAGAGGAAAAAAGACAAACGTCCAGCTTTTGCTGCCACAGCAAAGGTGCCAGCGGGGAAAAGTGATGCTGGTCCTCACTGCCTCCTGGAACCCCTTCAAATGCCCCAGACAATTTGGCCCTCTCTACTTTCCTGCGCACTCTAGCCTCAAAAGCACCTTTTTTCACTTTCGGCGCCCACCAGAGGAAAAAAGACAAACGTCCAGCTTTTGCTGCCACAGCAAAGGTGCCAGCGGGGAAAAGTGATGCTGGTCCTCACTGCCTCCTGGAACCCCTTCAAATGCCCCAGACAATTTGGCCCTCTCTGCTTTCCTGCGCACTCTAGCCTCAAAAGCACCTTTTTTCACTTTCGGCGCCCCCCAGAGGAAAAAAGACAAACGTCCAGCTTTTGCTGCCACAGCAAAGGTGCCAGCGGGGAAAAGTGATGCTGGTCCTCACTGCCTCCTGGAACCCCTTCAAATGCCCCAGACAATTTGGCCCTCTCTGCTTTCCTGCGCACTCTAGCCTCAAAAACACCGGTTTTCACTTTCGGCGCCCCCCAGAGGAAAAAAGACAAACGTCCAGCTTTTGCTGCCACAGCAAAGGTGCCAGCGGGGAAAAGTGATGCTGGTCCTCACTGCCTCCTGGAACCCCGTCAAATGCCCCAGACAATTTGGCCCTCTCTGCTTTCCTGCGCACTCTAGCCTCAAAAACACCGGTTTTCACTTTCAGCGCTGTTTGGAGCAAAAAAGACAAACGTCCAGCTTTTGCTGCCACAGCAAAGGTGCCAGCGGGGAAAAGTGATGCTGGTCCTCACTGCCTCCTGGAACCCCTTCAAATGCCCCAGACAATTTGGCCCTCTCTACTTTCCTGCGCACTCTAGCCTCAAAAGCACCTTTTTTCACTTTCGGCGCCCCCCAGAGGAAAAAAGACAAACGTCCAGCTTTTGCTGCCACAGCAAAGGTGCCAGCGGGGAAAAGTGATGCTGGTCCTCACTGCCTCCTGGAACCCCTTCAAATGCCCCAGACAATTTGGCCCTCTCTACTTTCCTGCGCACTCTAGCCTCAAAAGCACCTTTTTTCACTTTCGCCGCTGCTTGGAGCAAAAAAGACAAACGTCCAGCTTTTGCTGCCACAGCAAAGGTGCCAGCGGGGAAAAGTGATGCTGGTCCTCACTGCCTCCTGGAACCCCTTCAAATGCCCCAGACAATTTGGCCCTCTCTGCTTTCCTGCGCACTCTAGCCTCAAAAGCACCTTTTTTCACTTTCACCGCTGCTTGGAGCAAAAAAGACAAACGTCCAGCTTTTGCTGCCACAGCAAAGGTGCCAGCGGGGAAAAGTGATGCTGGTCCTCACTGCCTCCTGGAACCCCTTCAAATGCCCCAGACAATTTGGCCCTCTCTGCTTTCCTGCGCACTCTAGCCTCAAAAGCACCTTTTTTCACTTTCGGCGCCCCCCAGAGGAAAAAAGACAAACGTCCAGCTTTTGCTGCCACAGCAAAGGTGCCAGCGGGGAAAAGTGATGCTGGTCCTCACTGCCTCCTGGAACCCCTTCAAATGCCCCAGACAATTTGGCCCTCTCTGCTTTCCTGCGCACTCTAGCCTCAAAAACACCGGTTTTCACTTTCGGCGCCCCCCAGAGGAAAAAAGACAAACGTCCAGCTTTTGCTGCCACAGCAAAGGTGCCAGCGGGGAAAAGTGATGCTGGTCCTCACTGCCTCCTGGAACCCCTTCAAATGCCCCAGACAATTTGGCCCTCTCTGCTTTCCTGCGCACTCTAGCCTCAAAAGCACCTTTTTTCACTTTCGGCGCCCCCTAGAAGAAAAAAAAAAAACGTCCAGCTTTTGCTGCCACAGCAAAGGTGCCAGCGGGGAAAAGTGATGCTGGTCCTCACTGCCTCCTGGAACCCCTTCAAATGCCCCAGACAATTTGGCCCTCTCTGCTTTCCTGCGCACTCTAGCCTCAAAAGCACCTTTTTTCACTTTTGGCGCCCTCCGGAGGAAAAAAGACAAACGTCCAGCTTTTGCTGCCACAGCAAAGGTGCCAGCGGGGAAAAGTGATGCTGGTCCTCACTGCCTCCTGGAACCCCTTCAAATGCCCCAGACAATTTGGCCCTCTCTGCTTTCCTGCGCACTCTAGCCTCAAAAGCACCTTTTTTCACTTTCGGCGCCCCCCAGAGGAAAAAAGACAAACGTCCAGCTTTTGCTGCCACAGCAAAGGTGCCAGCGGGGAAAAGTGATGCTGGTCCTCACTGCCTCCTGGAACCCCTTCAAATGCCCCAGACAATTTGGCCCTCTCTGCTTTCCTGCGCACTCTAGCCTCAAAAGCACCTTTTTTCACTATCAGCGCTGTTTGGAGCAAAAAAGACAAACGTCCAGCTTTTGCTGCCACAGCAAAGGTGCCAGCGGGGAAAAGTGATGCTGGTCCTCACTGCCTCCTGGAACCCCTTCAAATGCCCCAGACAATTTGGCCCTCTCTGCTTTCCTGCGCACTCTAGCCTCAAAAACACCGGTTTTCACTTTCGGCGCCCCCCAGAGGAAAAAAGACAAACGTCCAGCTTTTGCTGCCACAGCAAAGGTGCCAGCGGGGAAAAGTGATGCTGGTCCTCACTGCCTCCTGGAACCCCTTCAAATGCCCCAGACAATTTGGCCCTCTCTGCTTTCCTGCGCACTCTAGCCTCAAAAGCACCTTTTTTTCACTATCAGCGCCCTCCGGAGGAAAAAAGACAAACGTCCAGCTTTTGCTGCCACAGCAAAGGTGCCAGCGGGGAAAAGTGATGCTGGTCCTCACTGCCTCCTGGAACCCCTTCAAATGCCCCAGACAATTTGGCCCTCTCTGCTTTCCTGCGCACTCTAGCCTCAAAAGCACCTTTTTTCACTTTCGGCGCCCCCCAGAGGAAAAAAGACAAACGTCCAGCTTTTGCTGCCACAGCAAAGGTGCCAGCGGGGAAAAGTGATGCTGGTCCTCACTGCCTCCTGGAACCCCGTCAAATGCCCCAGACAATTTGGCCCTCTCTGCTTTCCTGCGCACTCTAGCCTCAAAAACACCGGTTTTCACTTTCGGCGCCCCCCAGAGGAAAAAAGACAAACGTCCAGCTTTTGCTGCCACAGCAAAGGTGCCAGCGGGGAAAAGTGATGCTGGTCCTCACTGCCTCCTGGAACCCCGTCAAATGCCCCAGACAATTTGGCCCTCTCTGCTTTCCTGCGCACTCTAGCCTCAAAAACACCGGTTTTCACTTTCAGCGCTGTTTGGAGCAAAAAAGACAAACGTCCAGCTTTTGCTGCCACAGCAAAGGTGCCAGCGGGGAAAAGTGATGCTGGTCCTCACTGCCTCCTGGAACCCCTTCAAATGCCCCAGACAATTTGGCCCTCTCTGCTTTCCTGCGCACTCTAGCCTCAAAAGCACCTTTTTTCACTTTCGGCGCACCCCGGAGGAAAAAAGACAAACGTCCAGCTTTTGCTGCCACAGCAAAGGTGCCAGCGGGGAAAAGTGATGCTGGTCCTCACTGCCTCCTGGAACCCCTTCAAATGCCCCAGACAATTTGGCCCTCTCTGCTTTCCTGCGCACTCTAGCCTCAAAAGCACCTATTTCACTTTCGGCGCCCCCCAGAGGAAAAAAGACAAACGTCCAGCTTTTGCTGCCACAGCAAAGGTGCCAGCGGGGAAAAGTCATGCTGGTCCTCACTGCCTCCTGGAACCCCTTCAAATGCCCCAGACAATTTGGCCCTCTCTACTTTCCTGCGCACTCTAGCCTCAAAAGCACCTTTTTTCACTTTCGGCGCCCTCCGGAGGAAAAAGGACAAACGTCCAGCTTTTGCTGGCACAGCAAAGATGCCAGCGGGGAAAAGTGATGCTGGTCCTCACTGCCTCCTGGCACCCCTTCAAATGCCCCAGACAATTTGGCCCTCTCTGCTTTCCTGCGCACTCTAGCCTCAAAAGCACCGGATTTCACTTTCGGCGCCCCCCAGAGGAAAAAAGACAAACGTCCAGCTTTTGCTGCCACAGCAAAGGTGCCAGCGGGGAAAAGTGATGCTGGTCCTCACTGCCTCCTGGAACCCCTTCAAATGCCCCAGACAATTTGGCCCTCTCTGCTTTCCTGCGCACTCTAGCCTCAAAAACACCGGTTTTCACTTTCGGCGCCCCCCAGAGGAAAAAAGACAAACGTCCAGCTTTTGCTGCCACAGCAAAGGTGCCAGCGGGGAAAAGTGATGCTGGTCCTCACTGCCTCCTGGAACCCCGTCAAATGCCCCAGACAATTTGGCCCTCTCTGCTTTCCTGCGCACTCTAGCCTCAAAAACACCGGTTTTCACTTTCAGTGCTGTTTGGAGCAAAAAAGACAAACGTCCAGCTTGTGCTGCCACAGCAAAGGTGCCAGCGGGGAAAAGTGATGCTGGTCCTCACTGCCTCCTGGAACCCCTTCAAATGCCCCAGACAATTTGGCCCTCTCTGCTTTCCTGCGCACTCTAGCCTCAAAAACACCGGTTTTCACTTTCGGCGCCCCCCAGAGGAAAAAAGACAAACGTCCAGCTTTTGCTGCCACAGCAAAGGTGCCAGCGGGGAAAAGTGATGCTGGTCCTCACTGCCTCCTGGAACCCCTTCAAATGCCCCAGACAATTTGGCCCTCTCTGCTTTCCTGCGCACTCTAGCCTCAAAAGCACCTTTTTTTCACTATCAGCGCCCTCCGGAGGAAAAAAGACAAACGTCCAGCTTTTGCTGCCACAGCAAAGGTGCCAGCGGGGAAAAGTGATGCTGGTCCTCACTGCCTCCTGGAACCCCTTCAAATGCCCCAGACAATTTGGCCCTCTCTGCTTTCCTGCGCACTCTAGCCTCAAAAGCACCTTTTTTCACTTTCGGCGCCCCCCAGAGGAAAAAAGACAAACGTCCAGCTTTTGCTGCCACAGCAAAGGTGCCAGCGGGGAAAAGTGATGCTGGTCCTCACTGCCTCCTGGAACCCCTTCAAATGCCCCAGACAATTTGGCCCTCTCTGCTTTCCTGCGCACTCTAGCCTCAAAAGCACCTATTTCACTTTCGGCGCCCCCCAGAGGAAAAAAGACAAACGTCCAGCTTTTGCTGCCACAGCAAAGGTGCCAGCGGGGAAAAGTGATGCTGGTCCTCACTGCCTCCTGGAACCCCTTCAAATGCCCCAGACAATTTGGCCCTCTCTACTTTCCTGCGCACTCTAGCCTCAAAAGCACCTTTTTTCACTTTCGGCGCCCCCCAGAGGAAAAAAGACAAACGTCCAGCTTTTGCTGCCACAGCAAAGGTGCCAGCGGGGAAAAGTGATGCTGGTCCTCACTGCCTCCTGGAACCCCTTCAAATGCCCCAGACAATTTGGCCCTCTCTGCTTTCCTGCGCACTCTAGCCTCAAAAGCACCTTTTTTCACTTTCGGCGCCCCCCAGAGGAAAAAAGACAAACGTCCAGCTTTTGCTGCCACAGCAAAGGTGCCAGCGGGGAAAAGTGATGCTGGTCCTCACTGCCTCCTGGAACCCCTTCAAATGCCCCAGACAATTTGGCCCTCTCTGCTTTCCTGCGCACTCTAGCCTCAAAAACACCGGTTTTCACTTTCGGCGCCCCCCAGAGGAAAAAAGACAAACGTCCAGCTTTTGCTGCCACAGCAAAGGTGCCAGCGGGGAAAAGTGATGCTGGTCCTCACTGCCTCCTGGAACCCCGTCAAATGCCCCAGACAATTTGGCCCTCTCTGCTTTCCTGCGCACTCTAGCCTCAAAAACACCGGTTTTCACTTTCAGCGCTGTTTGGAGCAAAAAAGACAAACGTCCAGCTTTTGCTGCCACAGCAAAGGTGCCAGCGGGGAAAAGTGATGCTGGTCCTCACTGCCTCCTGGAACACCTTCAAATGCCCCAGACAATTTGGCCCTCTCTGCTTTCCTGCGCACTCTAGCCTCAAAAGCACCTTTTTTCACTTTCGGCGCCCTCCGGAGGAAAAAAGACAAACGTCCAGCTTTTGCTGCCACAGCAAAGGTGCCAGCGGGGAAAAGTCATGCTGGTCCTCACTGCCTCCTGGAACCCCTTCAAATGCCCCAGACAATTTGGCCCTCTCTGCTTTCCTGCGCACTCTAGCCTCAAAAGCACCTATTTCACTTTCGGCGCCCCCCAGAGGAAAAAAGACAAACGTCCAGCTTTTGCTGCCACAGCAAAGGTGCCAGCGGGGAAAAGTGATGCTGGTCCTCACTGCCTCCTGGAACCCCTTCAAATGCCCCAGACAATTTGGCCCTCTCTACTTTCCTGCGCACTCTAGCCTCAAAAGCACCTTTTTTCACTTTCGGCGCCCCCCAGAGGAAAAAAGACAAACGTCCAGCTTTTGCTGCCACAGCAAAGGTGCCAGCGGGGAAAAGTCATGCTGGTCCTCACTGCCTCCTGGAACCCCTTCAAATGCCCCAGACAATTTGGCCCTCTCTGCTTTCCTGCGCACTCTAGCCTCAAAAGCACCTTTTTTCACTTTTAGCGCCCCCCAGAGGAAAAAAGACAAACGTCCAGCTTTTGCTGCCACAGCAAAGGTGCCAGCGGGGAAAAGTGATGCTGGTCCTCACTGCCTCCTGGAACCCCTTCAAATGCCCCAGACAATTTGGCCCTCTCTGCTTTCCTGCGCACTCTAGCCTCAAAAACACCGGTTTTCACTTTCGGCGCCCCCCAGAGGAAAAAAGACAAACGTCCAGCTTTTGCTGCCACAGCAAAGGTGCCAGCGGGGAAAAGTCATGCTGGTCCTCACTGCCTCCTGGAACCCCTTCAAATGCCCCAGACAATTTGGCCCTCTCTGCTTTCCTGCGCACTCTAGCCTCAAAAGCACCGGATTTCACTTTCGGCGCCCCCCAGAAGAAAAAAAAAAAACGTCCAGCTTTTGCTGCCACAGCAAAGGTGCCAGCGGGGAAAAGTGATGCTGGTCCTCACTGCCTCCTGGAACCCCTTCAAATGCCCCAGACAATTTGGCCCTCTCTGCTTTCCTGCGCACTCTAGCCTCAAAAGCACCTTTTTTCACTATCAGCGCCCTCCGGAGCAAAAAAGACAAACGTCCAGCTTTTGCTGCCACAGCAAAGGTGCCAGCGGGGAAAAGTGATGCTGGTCCTCACTGCCTCCTGGAACCCCTTCAAATGCCCCAGACAATTTGGCCCTCTCTGCTTTCCTGCGCACTCTAGCCTCAAAAGCAC
Source organism: Vanellus vanellus (assembly GCF_965231255.1). Classification (NCBI taxonomy): domain Eukaryota; kingdom Metazoa; phylum Chordata; class Aves; order Charadriiformes; family Charadriidae; genus Vanellus; species Vanellus vanellus. The sequence continues at coordinate 37,640 of NW_028127361.1, forward strand.
CTTTTTTCACTTTCGGCGCCCCCCAGAGGAAAAAAGACAAACGTCCAGCTTTTGCTGCCACAGCAAAGGTGCCAGCGGGGAAAAGTGATGCTGGTCCTCACTGCCTCCTGGAACCCCTTCAAATGCCCCAGACAATTTGGCCCTCTCTGCTTTCCTGCGCACTCTAGCCTCAAAAGCACCTATTTCACTTTCGGCGCCCCCCAGAGGAAAAAAGACAAACGTCCAGCTTTTGCTGCCACAGCAAAGGTGCCAGCGGGGAAAAGTGATGCTGGTCCTCACTGCCTCCTGGAACCCCTTCAAATGCCCCAGACAATTTGGCCCTCTCTACTTTCCTGCGCACTCTAGCCTCAAAAGCACCTTTTTTCACTTTCGGCGCCCTCCGGAGGAAAAAAGACAAACGTCCAGCTTTTGCTGCCACAGCAAAGGTGCCAGCGGGGAAAAGTGATGCTGGTCCTCACTGCCTCCTGGAACCCCTTCAAATGCCCCAGACAATTTGGCCCTCTCTGCTTTCCTGCGCACTCTAGACTCAAAAGCACCTTTTTTCACTTTCGGCGCCCCCCAGAGGAAAAAAGACAAACGTCCAGCTTTTGCTGCCACAGCAAAGGTGCCAGCGGGGAAAAGTGATGCTGGTCCTCACTGCCTCCTGGAACCCCTTCAAATGCCCCAGACAATTTGGCCCTCTCTGCTTTCCTGCGCACTCTAGCCTCAAAAACACCGGTTTTCACTTTCGGCGCCCCCCAGAGGAAAAAAGACAAACGTCCAGCTTTTGCTGCCACAGCAAAGGTGCCAGCGGGGAAAAGTCATGCTGGTCCTCACTGCCTCCTGGAACCCCTTCAAATGCCCCAGACAATTTGGCCCTCTCTGCTTTCCTGCGCACTCTAGCCTCAAAAGCACCTTTTTTCACTTTCGGCGCCCCCCAGAAGAAAAAAAAAAAACGTCCAGCTTTTGCTGCCACAGCAAAGGTGCCAGCGGGGAAAAGTGATGCTGGTCCTCACTGCCTCCTGGAACCCCTTCAAATGCCCCAGACAATTTGGCCCTCTCTGCTTTCCTGCGCACTCTAGCCTCAAAAGCACCTTTTTTCACTATCAGCGCCCTCCGGAGCAAAAAAGACAAACGTCCAGCTTTTGCTGCCACAGCAAAGGTGCCAGCGGGGAAAAGTGATGCTGGTCCTCACTGCCTCCTGGAACCCCTTCAAATGCCCCAGACAATTTGGCCCTCTCTGCTTTCCTGCGCACTCTAGCCTCAAAAGCACCTTTTTTCACTTTCGGCGCCCCCCAGAGGAAAAAAGACAAACGTCCAGCTTTTGCTGCCACAGCAAAGGTGCCAGCGGGGAAAAGTGATGCTGGTCCTCACTGCCTCCTGGAACCCCTTCAAATGCCCCAGACAATTTGGCCCTCTCTGCTTTCCTGCGCACTCTAGCCTCAAAAGCACCTATTTCACTTTCGGCGCCCCCCAGAGGAAAAAAGACAAACGTCCAGCTTTTGCTGCCACAGCAAAGGTGCCAGCGGGGAAAAGTGATGCTGGTCCTCACTGCCTCCTGGAACCCCTTCAAATGCCCCAGACAATTTGGCCCTCTCTACTTTCCTGCGCACTCTAGCCTCAAAAGCACCTTTTTTCACTTTCGGCGCCCTCCGGAGGAAAAAAGACAAACGTCCAGCTTTTGCTGGCACAGCAAAGATGCCAGCGGGGAAAAGTGATGCTGGTCCTCACTGCCTCCTGGAACCCCTTCAAATGCCCCAGACAATTTGGCCCTCTCTGCTTTCCTGCGCACTCTAGACTCAAAAGCACCTTTTTTCACTTTCGGCGCCCCCCAGAAGAAAAAAAAAAAAGTCCAGCTTTTGCTGCCACAGCAAAGGTGCCAGCGGGGAAAAGTGATGCTGGTCCTCACTGCCTCCTGGAACCCCTTCAAATGCCCCAGACAATTTGGCCCTCTCTGCTTTCCTGCGCACTCTAGCCTCAAAAGCACCTTTTTTCACTATCAGCGCCCTCCGGAGCAAAAAAGACAAACGTCCAGCTTTTGCTGCCACAGCAAAGGTGCCAGCGGGGAAAAGTGATGCTGGTCCTCACTGCCTCCTGGAACCCCTTCAAATGCCCCAGACAATTTGGCCCTCTCTGCTTTCCTGCGCACTCTAGCCTCAAAAGCACCTTTTTTCACTTTCGGCGCCCCCCAGAGGAAAAAAGACAAACGTCCAGCTTTTGCTGCCACAGCAAAGGTGCCAGCGGGGAAAAGTGATGCTGGTCCTCACTGCCTCCTGGAACCCCTTCAAATGCCCCAGACAATTTGGCCCTCTCTGCTTTCCTGCGCACTCTAGCCTCAAAAACACCGGTTTTCACTTTCGGCGCCCCCCAGAGGAAAAAAGACAAACGTCCAGCTTTTGCTGCCACAGCAAAGGTGCCAGCGGGGAAAAGTGATGCTGGTCCTCACTGCCTCCTGGAACCCCTTCAAATGCCCCAGACAATTTGGCCCTCTCTACTTTCCTGCGCACTCTAGCCTCAAAAGCACCTTTTTTCACTTTCGGCGCCCTCCGGAGGAAAAAAGACAAACGTCCAGCTTTTGCTGGCACAGCAAAGATGCCAGCGGGGAAAAGTGATGCTGGTCCTCACTGCCTCCTGGAACCCCTTCAAATGCCCCAGACAATTTGGCCCTCTCTGCTTTCCTGCGCACTCTAGCCTCAAAAGCACCTTTTTTCACTTTCGGCGCCCCCCAGAGGAAAAAAGACAAACGTCCAGCTTTTGCTGCCACAGCAAAGGTGCCAGCGGGGAAAAGTGATGCTGGTCCTCACTGCCTCCTGGAACCCCTTCAAATGCCCCAGACAATTTGGCCCTCTCTGCTTTCCTGCGCACTCTAGCCTCAAAAGCACCTTTTTTCACTTTCGGCGCCCCCCAGAGGAAAAAAGACAAACGTCCAGCTTTTGCTGCCACAGCAAAGGTGCCAGCGGGGAAAAGTGATGCTGGTCCTCACTGCCTCCTGGAACCCCGTCAAATGCCCCAGACAATTTGGCCCTCTCTGCTTTCCTGCGCACTCTAGCCTCAAAAACACCGGTTTTCACTTTCAGTGCTGTTTGGAGCAAAAAAGACAAACGTCCAGCTTGTGCTGCCACAGCAAAGGTGCCAGCGGGGAAAAGTGATGCTGGTCCTCACTGCCTCCTGGAACCCCTTCAAATGCCCCAGACAATTTGGCCCTCTCTGCTTTCCTGCGCACTCTAGCCTCAAAAACACCGGTTTTCACTTTCGGCGCCCCCCAGAGGAAAAAAGACAAACGTCCAGCTTTTGCTGCCACAGCAAAGGTGCCAGCGGGGAAAAGTGATGCTGGTCCTCACTGCCTCCTGGAACCCCTTCAAATGCCCCAGACAATTTGGCCCTCTCTGCTTTCCTGCGCACTCTAGCCTCAAAAGCACCTATTTCACTTTCGGCGCCCCCCAGAGGAAAAAAGACAAACGTCCAGCTTTTGCTGCCACAGCAAAGGTGCCAGCGGGGAAAAGTGATGCTGGTCCTCACTGCCTCCTGGAACCCCTTCAAATGCCCCAGACAATTTGGCCCTCTCTACTTTCCTGCGCACTCTAGCCTCAAAAGCACCTTTTTTCACTTTCGGCGCCCCCCAGAGGAAAAAAGACAAACGTCCAGCTTTTGCTGCCACAGCAAAGGTGCCAGCGGGGAAAAGTCATGCTGGTCCTCACTGCCTCCTGGAACCCCTTCAAATGCCCCAGACAATTTGGCCCTCTCTGCTTTCCTGCGCACTCTAGCCTCAAAAGCACCTTTTTTCACTTTCGGCGCCCCCAGAGGAAAAAAGACAAACGTCCAGCTTTTGCTGCCACAGCAAAGGTGCCAGCGGGGAAAAGTCATGCTGGTCCTCACTGCCTCCTGGAACCCCTTCAAATGCCCCAGACAATTTGGCCCTCTCTGCTTTCCTGCGCACTCTAGCCTCAAAAACACCGGTTTTCACTTTCGGCGCCCCCCAGAGGAAAAAAGACAAACGTCCAGCTTTTGCTGCCACAGCAAAGGTGCCAGCGGGGAAAAGTGATGCTGGTCCTCACTGCCTCCTGGAACCCCGTCAAATGCCCCAGACAATTTGGCCCTCTCTGCTTTCCTGCGCACTCTAGCCTCAAAAACACCGGTTTTCACTTTCAGCGCTGTTTGGAGCAAAAAAGACAAACGTCCAGCTTTTGCTGCCACAGCAAAGGTGCCAGCGGGGAAAAGTCATGCTGGTCCTCACTGCCTCCTGGAACACCTTCAAATGCCCCAGACAATTTGGCCCTCTCTGCTTTCCTGCGCACTCTAGCCTCAAAAACACCGGTTTTCACTTTCGGCGCACCCCGGAGGAAAAAAGACAAACGTCCAGCTTTTGCTGCCACAGCAAAGGTGCCAGCGGGGAAAAGTGATGCTGGTCCTCACTGCCTCCTGGAACCCCTTCAAATGCCCCAGACAATTTGGCCCTCTCTGCTTTCCTGCGCACTCTAGCCTCAAAAGCACCTTTTTTCACTTTCGGCGCCCTCCGGAGGAAAAAAGACAAACGTCCAGCTTTTGCTGCCACAGCAAAGGTGCCAGCGGGGAAAAGTGATGCTGGTCCTCACTGCCTCCTGGAACCCCTTCAAATGCCCCAGACAATTTGGCCCTCTCTGCTTTCCTGCGCACTCTAGCCTCAAAAGCACCTATTTCACTTTCGGCGCCCCCCAGAGGAAAAAAGACAAACGTCCAGCTTTTGCTGCCACAGCAAAGGTGCCAGCGGGGAAAAGTGATGCTGGTCCTCACTGCCTCCTGGAACCCCTTCAAATGCCCCAGACAATTTGGCCCTCTCTACTTTCCTGCGCACTCTAGCCTCAAAAGCACCTTTTTTCACTTTCGGCGCCCCCCAGAGGAAAAAAGACAAACGTCCAGCTTTTGCTGCCACAGCAAAGGTGCCAGCGGGGAAAAGTCATGCTGGTCCTCACTGCCTCCTGGAACCCCTTCAAATGCCCCAGACAATTTGGCCCTCTCTGCTTTCCTGCGCACTCTAGCCTCAAAAGCACCTTTTTTCACTTTCGGCGCCCCCCAGAGGAAAAAAGACAAACGTCCAGCTTTTGCTGCCACAGCAAAGGTGCCAGCGGGGAAAAGTGATGCTGGTCCTCACTGCCTCCTGGAACCCCTTCAAATGCCCCAGACAATTTGGCCCTCTCTGCTTTCCTGCGCACTCTAGCCTCAAAAACACCGGTTTTCACTTTCGGCGCCCCCCAGAGGAAAAAAGACAAACGTCCAGCTTTTGCTGCCACAGCAAAGGTGCCAGCGGGGAAAAGTCATGCTGGTCCTCACTGCCTCCTGGAACCCCTTCAAATGCCCCAGACAATTTGGCCCTCTCTGCTTTCCTGCGCACTCTAGCCTCAAAAGCACCGGTTTTCACTTTCGGCGCCCCCCAGAGGAAAAAAGACAAACGTCCAGCTTTTGCTGCCACAGCAAAGGTGCCAGCGGGGAAAAGTCATGCTGGTCCTCACTGCCTCCTGGAACCCCTTCAAATGCCCCAGACAATTTGGCCCTCTCTGCTTTCCTGCGCACTCTAGCCTCAAAAGCACCTTTTTTCACTTTCGGCGCCCCCCAGAAGAAAAAAAAAAAACGTCCAGCTTTTGCTGCCACAGCAAAGGTGCCAGCGGGGAAAAGTGATGCTGGTCCTCACTGCCTCCTGGAACCCCTTCAAATGCCCCAGACAATTTGGCCCTCTCTGCTTTCCTGCGCACTCTAGCCTCAAAAGCACCTTTTTTCACTTTCACCGCTGCTTGGAGCAAAAAAGACAAACGTCCAGCTTTTGCTGCCACAGCAAAGGTGCCAGCGGGGAAAAGTGATGCTGGTCCTCACTGCCTCCTGGAACCCCTTCAAATGCCCCAGACAATTTGGCCCTCTCTGCTTTCCTGCGCACTCTAGCCTCAAAAGCACCTTTTTTCACTTTCGGCGCCCCCCAGAGGAAAAAAGACAAACGTCCAGCTTTTGCTGCCACAGCAAAGGTGCCAGCGGGGAAAAGTGATGCTGGTCCTCACTGCCTCCTGGAACCCCTTCAAATGCCCCAGACAATTTGGCCCTCTCTGCTTTCCTGCGCACTCTAGCCTCAAAAACACCGGTTTTCACTTTCGGCGCCCCCCAGAGGAAAAAAGACAAACGTCCAGCTTTTGCTGCCACAGCAAAGGTGCCAGCGGGGAAAAGTGATGCTGGTCCTCACTGCCTCCTGGAACCCCTTCAAATGCCCCAGACAATTTGGCCCTCTCTGCTTTCCTGCGCACTCTAGCCTCAAAAGCACCTTTTTTCACTTTCGGCGCCCCCCAGAAGAAAAAAAAAAAACGTCCAGCTTTTGCTGCCACAGCAAAGGTGCCAGCGGGGAAAAGTGATGCTGGTCCTCACTGCCTCCTGGAACCCCTTCAAATGCCCCAGACAATTTGGCCCTCTCTGCTTTCCTGCGCACTCTAGCCTCAAAAGCACCTTTTTTCACTTTTGGCGCCCTCCGGAGCAAAAAAGACAAACGTCCAGCTTTTGCTGCCACAGCAAAGGTGCCAGCGGGGAAAAGTGATGCTGGTCCTCACTGCCTCCTGGAACCCCTTCAAATGCCCCAGACAATTTGGCCCTCTCTGCTTTCCTGCGCACTCTAGCCTCAAAAGCACCTTTTTTCACTTTCGGCGCCCCCCAGAGGAAAAAAGACAAACGTCCAGCTTTTGCTGCCACAGCAAAGGTGCCAGCGGGGAAAAGTGTGGTTGGTCCTCACTGCCTCCTGGAACCCCTTCAAATGCCCCAGACAATTTGGCCCTCTCTGCTTTCCTGCGCACTCTAGCCTCAAAAACACCGGTTTTCACTTTCGGCGCCCCCCAGAGGAAAAAAGACAAACGTCCAGCTTTTGCTGCCACAGCAAAGGTGCCAGCGGGGAAAAGTGATGCTGGTCCTCACTGCCTCCTGGAACCCCTTCAAATGCCCCAGACAATTTGGCCCTCTCTGCTTTCCTGCGCACTCTAGCCTCAAAAGCACCTTTTTTTCACTATCAGCGCCCTCCGGAGGAAAAAAGACAAACGTCCAGCTTTTGCTGCCACAGCAAAGGTGCCAGCGGGGAAAAGTGATGCTGGTCCTCACTGCCTCCTGGAACCCCTTCAAATGCCCCAGACAATTTGGCCCTCTCTGCTTTCCTGCGCACTCTAGCCTCAAAAACACCGGTTTTCACTTTCGGCGCCCCCCAGAGGAAAAAAGACAAACGTCCAGCTTTTGCTGCCACAGCAAAGGTGCCAGCGGGGAAAAGTGATGCTGGTCCTCACTGCCTCCTGGAACCCCTTCAAATGCCCCAGACAATTTGGCCCTCTCTGCTTTCCTGCGCACTCTAGCCTCAAAAACACCGGTTTTCACTTTCGGCGCCCCCCAGAGGAAAAAAGACAAACGTCCAGCTTTTGCTGCCACAGCAAAGGTGCCAGCGGGGAAAAGTGATGCTGGTCCTCACTGCCTCCTGGAACCCCGTCAAATGCCCCAGACAATTTGGCCCTCTCTGCTTTCCTGCGCACTCTAGCCTCAAAAACACCGGTTTTCACTTTCAGCGCTGTTTGGAGCAAAAAAGACAAACGTCCAGCTTTTGCTGCCACAGCAAAGGTGCCAGCGGGGAAAAGTGATGCTGGTCCTCACTGCCTCCTGGAACCCCTTCAAATGCCCCAGACAATTTGGCCCTCTCTGCTTTCCTGCGCACTCTAGCCTCAAAAACACTGGTTTTCACTTTCGGCGCACCCCGGAGGAAAAAAGACAAACGTCCAGCTTTTGCTGCCACAGCAAAGGTGCCAGCGGGGAAAAGTGATGCTGGTCCTCACTGCCTCCTGGAACCCCTTCAAATGCCCCAGACAATTTGGCCCTCTCTGCTTTCCTGCGCACTCTAGCCTCAAAAACACCGGTTTTCACTTTCGGCGCCCCCCAGAGGAAAAAAGACAAACGTCCAGCTTTTGCTGCCACAGCAAAGGTGCCAGCGGGGAAAAGTGATGCTGGTCCTCACTGCCTCCTGGAACCCCTTCAAATGCCCCAGACAATTTGGCCCTCTCTGCTTTCCTGCGCACTCTAGCCTCAAAAGCACCTATTTCACTTTCGGCGCCCCCCAGAGGAAAAAAGACAAACGTCCAGCTTTTGCTGCCACAGCAAAGGTGCCAGCGGGGAAAAGTGATGCTGGTCCTCACTGCCTCCTGGAACCCCTTCAAATGCCCCAGACAATTTGGCCCTCTCTACTTTCCTGCGCACTCTAGCCTCAAAAACACCGGTTTTCACTTTCAGCGCTGTTTGGAGCAAAAAAGACAAACGTCCAGCTTTTGCTGCCACAGCAAAGGTGCCAGCGGGGAAAAGTCATGCTGGTCCTCACTGCCTCCTGGAACACCTTCAAATGCCCCAGACAATTTGGCCCTCTCTGCTTTCCTGCGCACTCTAGCCTCAAAAACACCGGTTTTCACTTTCGGCGCACCCCGGAGGAAAAAAGACAAACGTCCAGCTTTTGCTGCCACAGCAAAGGTGCCAGCGGGGAAAAGTGATGCTGGTCCTCACTGCCTCCTGGAACCCCTTCAAATGCCCCAGACAATTTGGCCCTCTCTGCTTTCCTGCGCACTCTAGCCTCAAAAGCACCTTTTTTCACTTTCGGCGCCCTCCGGAGGAAAAAAGACAAACGTCCAGCTTTTGCTGCCACAGCAAAGGTGCCAGCGGGGAAAAGTGATGCTGGTCCTCACTGCCTCCTGGAACCCCTTCAAATGCCCCAGACAATTTGGCCCTCTCTGCTTTCCTGCGCACTCTAGCCTCAAAAGCACCTATTTCACTTTCGGCGCCCCCCAGAGGAAAAAAGACAAACGTCCAGCTTTTGCTGCCACAGCAAAGGTGCCAGCGGGGAAAAGTGATGCTGGTCCTCACTGCCTCCTGGAACCCCTTCAAATGCCCCAGACAATTTGGCCCTCTCTACTTTCCTGCGCACTCTAGCCTCAAAAGCACCTTTTTTCACTTTCGGCGCCCCCCAGAGGAAAAAAGACAAACGTCCAGCTTTTGCTGCCACAGCAAAGGTGCCAGCGGGGAAAAGTCATGCTGGTCCTCACTGCCTCCTGGAACCCCTTCAAATGCCCCAGACAATTTGGCCCTCTCTGCTTTCCTGTGCACTCTAGCCTCAAAAGCACCTTTTTTCACTTTCAGCGCCCCCCAGAGGAAAAAAGACAAACGTCCAGCTTTTGCTGCCACAGCAAAGGTGCCAGCGGGGAAAAGTGATGCTGGTCCTCACTGCCTCCTGGAACCCCTTCAAATGCCCCAGACAATTTGGCCCTCTCTGCTTTCCTGCGCACTCTAGCCTCAAAAACACCGGTTTTCACTTTCGGCGCCCCCCAGAGGAAAAAAGACAAACGTCCAGCTTTTGCTGCCACAGCAAAGGTGCCAGCGGGGAAAAGTCATGCTGGTCCTCACTGCCTCCTGGAACCCCTTCAAATGCCCCAGACAATTTGGCCCTCTCTGCTTTCCTGCGCACTCTAGCCTCAAAAGCACCGGTTTTCACTTTCGGCGCCCCCCAGAGGAAAAAAGACAAACGTCCAGCTTTTGCTGCCACAGCAAAGGTGCCAGCGGGGAAAAGTCATGCTGGTCCTCACTGCCTCCTGGAACCCCTTCAAATGCCCCAGACAATTTGGCCCTCTCTGCTTTCCTGCGCACTCTAGCCTCAAAAGCACCTTTTTTCACTTTCGGCGCCCCCCAGAAGAAAAAAATAAAACGTCCAGCTTTTGCTGCCACAGCAAAGGTGCCAGCGGGGAAAAGTGATGCTGGTCCTCACTGCCTCCTGGAACCCCTTCAAATGCCCCAGACAATTTGGCCCTCTCTGCTTTCCTGCGCACTCTAGCCTCAAAAGCACCTTTTTTCACTATCAGCGCCCTCCGGAGCAAAAAAGACAAACGTCCAGCTTTTGCTGCCACAGCAAAGGTGCCAGCGGGGAAAAGTGATGCTGGTCCTCACTGCCTCCTGGAACCCCTTCAAATGCCCCAGACAATTTGGCCCTCTCTGCTTTCCTGCGCACTCTAGCCTCAAAAGCACCTTTTTTCACTTTCGGCGCCCCCCAGAGGAAAAAAGACAAACGTCCAGCTTTTGCTGCCACAGCAAAGGTGCCAGCGGGGAAAAGTGATGCTGGTCCTCACTGCCTCCTGGAACCCCTTCAAATGCCCCAGACAATTTGGCCCTCTCTGCTTTCCTGCGCACTCTAGCCTCAAAAGCACCTTTTTTCACTTTTGGCGCCCTCCGGAGCAAAAAAGACAAACGTCCAGCTTTTGCTGCCACAGCAAAGGTGCCAGCGGGGAAAAGTGATGCTGGTCCTCACTGCCTCCTGGAACCCCTTCAAATGCCCCAGACAATTTGGCCCTCTCTGCTTTCCTGCGCACTCTAGCCTCAAAAGCACCTTTTTTCACTTTCGGCGCCCCCCAGAGGAAAAAAGACAAACGTCCAGCTTTTGCTGCCACAGCAAAGGTGCCAGCGGGGAAAAGTGTGGTTGGTCCTCACTGCCTCCTGGAACCCCTTCAAATGCCCCAGACAATTTGGCCCTCTCTGCTTTCCTGCGCACTCTAGCCTCAAAAACACCGGTTTTCACTTTCGGCGCCCCCCAGAGGAAAAAAGACAAACGTCCAGCTTTTGCTGCCACAGCAAAGGTGCCAGCGGGGAAAAGTGATGCTGGTCCTCACTGCCTCCTGGAACCCCTTCAAATGCCCCAGACAATTTGGCCCTCTCTGCTTTCCTGCGCACTCTAGCCTCAAAAGCACCTTTTTTTCACTATCAGCGCCCTCCGGAGGAAAAAAGACAAACGTCCAGCTTTTGCTGCCACAGCAAAGGTGCCAGCGGGGAAAAGTCATGCTGGTCCTCACTGCCTCCTGGAACCCCTTCAAATGCCCCAGACAATTTGGCCCTCTCTGCTTTCCTGCGCACTCTAGCCTCAAAAACACCGGTTTTCACTTTCGGCGCCCCCCAGAGGAAAAAAGACAAACGTCCAGCTTTTGCTGCCACAGCAAAGGTGCCAGCGGGGAAAAGTGATGCTGGTCCTCACTGCCTCCTGGAACCCCTTCAAATGCCCCAGACAATTTGGCCCTCTCTGCTTTCCTGCGCACTCTAGCCTCAAAAACACCGGTTTTCACTTTCGGCGCCCCCCAGAGGAAAAAAGACAAACGTCCAGCTTTTGCTGCCACAGCAAAGGTGCCAGCGGGGAAAAGTGATGCTGGTCCTCACTGCCTCCTGGAACCCCGTCAAATGCCCCAGACAATTTGGCCCTCTCTGCTTTCCTGCGCACTCTAGCCTCAAAAACACCGGTTTTCACTTTCAGCGCTGTTTGGAGCAAAAAAGACAAACGTCCAGCTTTTGCTGCCACAGCAAAGGTGCCAGCGGGGAAAAGTGATGCTGGTCCTCACTGCCTCCTGGAACCCCTTCAAATGCCCCAGACAATTTGGCCCTCTCTGCTTTCCTGCGCACTCTAGCCTCAAAAACACTGGTTTTCACTTTCGGCGCACCCCGGAGGAAAAAAGACAAACGTCCAGCTTTTGCTGCCACAGCAAAGGTGCCAGCGGGGAAAAGTGATGCTGGTCCTCACTGCCTCCTGGAACCCCTTCAAATGCCCCAGACAATTTGGCCCTCTCTGCTTTCCTGCGCACTCTAGCCTCAAAAGCACCTTTTTTCACTTTCGGCGCCCCCCAGAGGAAAAAAGACAAACGTCCAGCTTTTGCTGCCACAGCAAAGGTGCCAGCGGGGAAAAGTGATGCTGGTCCTCACTGCCTCCTGGAACCCCTTCAAATGCCCCAGACAATTTGGCCCTCTCTGCTTTCCTGCGCACTCTAGCCTCAAAAGCACCTATTTCACTTTCGGCGCCCCCCAGAGGAAAAAAGACAAACGTCCAGCTTTTGCTGCCACAGCAAAGGTGCCAGCGGGGAAAAGTGATGCTGGTCCTCACTGCCTCCTGGAACCCCTTCAAATGCCCCAGACAATTTGGCCCTCTCTACTTTCCTGCGCACTCTAGCCTCAAAAGCACCTTTTTTCACTTTCGCCGCCCCCCAGAGGAAAAAAGACAAACGTCCAGCTTTTGCTGCCACAGCAAAGGTGCCAGCGGGGAAAAGTCATGCTGGTCCTCACTGCCTCCTGGAACCCCTTCAAATGCCCCAGACAATTTGGCCCTCTCTGCTTTCCTGCGCACTCTAGCCTCAAAAACACCGGTTTTCACTTTCGGCGCCCCCCAGAGGAAAAAAGACAAACGTCCAGCTTTTGCTGCCACAGCAAAGGTGCCAGCGGGGAAAAGTGATGCTGGTCCTCACTGCCTCCTGGAACCCCTTCAAATGCCCCAGACAATTTGGCCCTCTCTGCTTTCCTGCGCACTCTAGCCTCAAAAGCACCTTTTTTCACTTTCGGCGCCCCCCAGAAGAAAAAAAAAAAAAGTCCAGCTTTTGCTGCCACAGCAAAGGTGCCAGCGGGGAAAAGTGATGCTGGTCCTCACTGCCTCCTGGAACCCCTTCAAATGCCCCAGACAATTTGGCCCTCTCTGCTTTCCTGCGCACTCTAGCCTCAAAAGCACCTTTTTTCACTTTCGGCGCCCTCCGGAGCAAAAAAGACAAACGTCCAGCTTTTGCTGCCACAGCAAAGGTGCCAGCGGGGAAAAGTGATGCTGGTCCTCACTGCCTCCTGGAACCCCTTCAAATGCCCCAGACAATTTGGCCCTCTCTGCTTTCCTGCGCACTCTAGCCTCAAAAACACCGGTTTTCACTTTCGGCGCCCCCCAGAGGAAAAAAGACAAACGTCCAGCTTTTGCTGCCACAGCAAAGGTGCCAGCGGGGAAAAGTGATGCTGGTCCTCACTGCCTCCTGGAACCCCTTCAAATGCCCCAGACAATTTGGCTCTCTCTACTTTCCTGCGCACTCTAGCCTCAAAAGCACCTTTTTTCACTTTCGCCGCTGCTTGGAGCAAAAAAGACAAACGTCCAGCTTTTGCTGCCACAGCAAAGGTGCCAGCGGGGAAAAGTCATGCTGGTCCTCACTGCCTCCTGGAACCCCTTCAAATGCCCCAGACAATTTGGCCCTCTCTGCTTTCCTGCGCACTCTAGCCTCAAAAGCACCTTTTTTCACTTTCACCGCTGCTTGGAGCAAAAAAGACAAACGTCCAGCTTTTGCTGCCACAGCAAAGGTGCCAGCGGGGAAAAGTGATGCTGGTCCTCACTGCCTCCTGGAACCCCTTCAAATGCCCCAGACAATTTGGCCCTCTCTGCTTTCCTGCGCACTCTAGCCTCAAAAGCACCTATTTCACTTTCGGCGCCCCCCAGAGGAAAAAAGACAAACGTCCAGCTTTTGCTGCCACAGCAAAGGTGCCAGCGGGGAAAAGTGATGCTGGTCCTCACTGCCTCCTGGAACCCCTTCAAATGCCCCAGACAATTTGGCCCTCTCTACTTTCCTGCGCACTCTAGCCTCAAAAGCACCTTTTTTCACTTTCGGCGCCCCCCAGAGGAAAAAAGACAAACGTCCAGCTTTTGCTGCCACAGCAAAGGTGCCAGCGGGGAAAAGTCATGCTGGTCCTCACTGCCTCCTGGAACCCCTTCAAATGCCCCAGACAATTTGGCCCTCTCTGCTTTCCTGCGCACTCTAGCCTCAAAAGCACCTTTTTTCACTTTCGGCGCCCCCCAGAGGAAAAAAGACAAACGTCCAGCTTTTGCTGCCACAGCAAAGGTGCCAGCGGGGAAAAGTGATGCTGGTCCTCACTGCCTCCTGGAACCCCTTCAAATGCCCCAGACAATTTGGCCCTCTCTACTTTCCTGCGCACTCTAGCCTCAAAAGCACCTTTTTTCACTTTCGCCGCTGCTTGGAGCAAAAAAGACAAACGTCTAGCTTTTGCTGCCACAGCAAAGGTGCCAGCGGGGAAAAGTCATGCTGGTCCTCACTGCCTCCTGGAACCCCTTCAAATGCCCCAGACAATTTGGCCCTCTCTGCTTTCCTGCGCACTCTAGCCTCAAAAGCACCTTTTTTCACTTTCACCGCTGCTTGGAGCAAAAAAGACAAACGTCCAGCTTTTGCTGCCACAGCAAAGGTGCCAGCGGGGAAAAGTGATGCTGGTCCTCACTGCCTCCTGGAACCCCTTCAAATGCCCCAGACAATTTGGCCCTCTCTGCTTTCCTGCGCACTCTAGCCTCAAAAGCACCTTTTTTCACTTTCGGCGCCCCCCAGAGGAAAAAAGACAAACGTCCAGCTTTTGCTGCCACAGCAAAGGTGCCAGCGGGGAAAAGTGATGCTGGTCCTCACTGCCTCCTGGAACCCCTTCAAATGCCCCAGACAATTTGGCCCTCTCTGCTTTCCTGCGCACTCTAGCCTCAAAAGCACCTTTTTTCACTTTCGGCGCCCCCCAGAGGAAAAAAGACAAACGTCCAGCTTTTGCTGCCACAGCAAAGGTGCCAGCGGGGAAAAGTGATGCTGGTCCTCACTGCCTCCTGGAACCCCTTCAAATGCCCCAGACAATTTGGCCCTCTCTGCTTTCCTGCGCACTCTAGCCTCAAAAGCACCTTTTTTCACTTTCGGCGCCCTCCGGAGGAAAAAAGACAAACGTCCAGCTTTTGCTGCCACAGCAAAGGTGCCAGCGGGGAAAAGTGATGCTGGTCCTCACTGCCTCCTGGAACCCCTTCAAATGCCCCAGACAATTTGGCCCTCTCTGCTTTCCTGCGCACTCTAGCCTCAAAAGCACCTATTTCACTTTCGGCGCCCCCCAGAGGAAAAAAGACAAACGTCCAGCTTTTGCTGCCACAGCAAAGGTGCCAGCGGGGAAAAGTGATGCTGGTCCTCACTGCCTCCTGGAACCCCTTCAAATGCCCCAGACAATTTGGCCCTCTCTACTTTCCTGCGCACTCTAGCCTCAAAAGCACCTTTTTTCACTTTCGGCGCCCCCCAGAGGAAAAAAGACAAACGTCCAGCTTTTGCTGCCACAGCAAAGGTGCCAGCGGGGAAAAGTCATGCTGGTCCTCACTGCCTCCTGGAACCCCTTCAAATGCCCCAGACAATTTGGCCCTCTCTGCTTTCCTGTGCACTCTAGCCTCAAAAGCACCTTTTTTCACTTTCAGCGCCCCCCAGAGGAAAAAAGACAAACGTCCAGCTTTTGCTGCCACAGCAAAGGTGCCAGCGGGGAAAAGTGATGCTGGTCCTCACTGCCTCCTGGAACCCCTTCAAATGCCCCAGACAATTTGGCCCTCTCTGCTTTCCTGCGCACTCTAGCCTCAAAAACACCGGTTTTCACTTTCGGCGCCCCCCAGAGGAAAAAAGACAAACGTCCAGCTTTTGCTGCCACAGCAAAGGTGCCAGCGGGGAAAAGTCATGCTGGTCCTCACTGCCTCCTGGAACCCCTTCAAATGCCCCAGACAATTTGGCCCTCTCTGCTTTCCTGCGCACTCTAGCCTCAAAAGCACCGGTTTTCACTTTCGGCGCCCCCCAGAGGAAAAAAGACAAACGTCCAGCTTTTGCTGCCACAGCAAAGGTGCCAGCGGGGAAAAGTCATGCTGGTCCTCACTGCCTCCTGGAACCCCTTCAAATGCCCCAGACAATTTGGCCCTCTCTGCTTTCCTGCGCACTCTAGCCTCAAAAGCACCTTTTTTCACTTTCGGCGCCCCCCAGAAGAAAAAAATAAAACGTCCAGCTTTTGCTGCCACAGCAAAGGTGCCAGCGGGGAAAAGTGATGCTGGTCCTCACTGCCTCCTGGAACCCCTTCAAATGCCCCAGACAATTTGGCCCTCTCTGCTTTCCTGCGCACTCTAGCCTCAAAAGCACCTTTTTTCACTATCAGCGCCCTCCGGAGCAAAAAAGACAAACGTCCAGCTTTTGCTGCCACAGCAAAGGTGCCAGCGGGGAAAAGTGATGCTGGTCCTCACTGCCTCCTGGAACCCCTTCAAATGCCCCAGACAATTTGGCCCTCTCTGCTTTCCTGCGCACTCTAGCCTCAAAAGCACCTTTTTTCACTTTCGGCGCCCCCCAGAGGAAAAAAGACAAACGTCCAGCTTTTGCTGCCACAGCAAAGGTGCCAGCGGGGAAAAGTGATGCTGGTCCTCACTGCCTCCTGGAACCCCTTCAAATGCCCCAGACAATTTGGCCCTCTCTGCTTTCCTGCGCACTCTAGCCTCAAAAGCACCTTTTTTCACTTTTGGCGCCCTCCGGAGCAAAAAAGACAAACGTCCAGCTTTTGCTGCCACAGCAAAGGTGCCAGCGGGGAAAAGTGATGCTGGTCCTCACTGCCTCCTGGAACCCCTTCAAATGCCCCAGACAATTTGGCCCTCTCTGCTTTCCTGCGCACTCTAGCCTCAAAAGCACCTTTTTTCACTTTCGGCGCCCCCCAGAGGAAAAAAAGACAAACGTCCAGCTTTTGCTGCCACAGCAAAGGTGCCAGCGGGGAAAAGTGTGGTTGGTCCTCACTGCCTCCTGGAACCCCTTCAAATGCCCCAGACAATTTGGCCCTCTCTGCTTTCCTGCGCACTCTAGCCTCAAAAACACCGGTTTTCACTTTCGGCGCCCCCCAGAGGAAAAAAGACAAACGTCCAGCTTTTGCTGCCACAGCAAAGGTGCCAGCGGGGAAAAGTGATGCTGGTCCTCACTGCCTCCTGGAACCCCTTCAAATGCCCCAGACAATTTGGCCCTCTCTGCTTTCCTGCGCACTCTAGCCTCAAAAGCACCTTTTTTTCACTATCAGCGCCCTCCGGAGGAAAAAAGACAAACGTCCAGCTTTTGCTGCCACAGCAAAGGTGCCAGCGGGGAAAAGTCATGCTGGTCCTCACTGCCTCCTGGAACCCCTTCAAATGCCCCAGACAATTTGGCCCTCTCTGCTTTCCTGCGCACTCTAGCCTCAAAAACACCGGTTTTCACTTTCGGCGCCCCCCAGAGGAAAAAAGACAAACGTCCAGCTTTTGCTGCCACAGCAAAGGTGCCAG
The DNA here is from genome assembly GCF_965231255.1 of Vanellus vanellus. Classification (NCBI taxonomy): domain Eukaryota; kingdom Metazoa; phylum Chordata; class Aves; order Charadriiformes; family Charadriidae; genus Vanellus; species Vanellus vanellus. Next base: position 54,534 of record NW_028127361.1, read on the forward strand.
CGGGGAAAAGTGATGCTGGTCCTCACTGCCTCCTGGAACCCCTTCAAATGCCCCAGACAATTTGGCCCTCTCTGCTTTCCTGCGCACTCTAGCCTCAAAAACACCGGTTTTCACTTTCGGCGCCCCCCAGAGGAAAAAAGACAAACGTCCAGCTTTTGCTGCCACAGCAAAGGTGCCAGCGGGGAAAAGTGATGCTGGTCCTCACTGCCTCCTGGAACCCCGTCAAATGCCCCAGACAATTTGGCCCTCTCTGCTTTCCTGCGCACTCTAGCCTCAAAAACACCGGTTTTCACTTTCAGCGCTGTTTGGAGCAAAAAAGACAAACGTCCAGCTTTTGCTGCCACAGCAAAGGTGCCAGCGGGGAAAAGTGATGCTGGTCCTCACTGCCTCCTGGAACCCCTTCAAATGCCCCAGACAATTTGGCCCTCTCTGCTTTCCTGCGCACTCTAGCCTCAAAAACACTGGTTTTCACTTTCGGCGCACCCCGGAGGAAAAAAGACAAACGTCCAGCTTTTGCTGCCACAGCAAAGGTGCCAGCGGGGAAAAGTGATGCTGGTCCTCACTGCCTCCTGGAACCCCTTCAAATGCCCCAGACAATTTGGCCCTCTCTGCTTTCCTGCGCACTCTAGCCTCAAAAGCACCTTTTTTCACTTTCGGCGCCCCCCAGAGGAAAAAAGACAAACGTCCAGCTTTTGCTGCCACAGCAAAGGTGCCAGCGGGGAAAAGTGATGCTGGTCCTCACTGCCTCCTGGAACCCCTTCAAATGCCCCAGACAATTTGGCCCTCTCTGCTTTCCTGCGCACTCTAGCCTCAAAAGCACCTATTTCACTTTCGGCGCCCCCCAGAGGAAAAAAGACAAACGTCCAGCTTTTGCTGCCACAGCAAAGGTGCCAGCGGGGAAAAGTGATGCTGGTCCTCACTGCCTCCTGGAACCCCTTCAAATGCCCCAGACAATTTGGCCCTCTCTACTTTCCTGCGCACTCTAGCCTCAAAAGCACCTTTTTTCACTTTCGCCGCCCCCCAGAGGAAAAAAGACAAACGTCCAGCTTTTGCTGCCACAGCAAAGGTGCCAGCGGGGAAAAGTCATGCTGGTCCTCACTGCCTCCTGGAACCCCTTCAAATGCCCCAGACAATTTGGCCCTCTCTGCTTTCCTGCGCACTCTAGCCTCAAAAACACCGGTTTTCACTTTCGGCGCCCCCCAGAGGAAAAAAGACAAACGTCCAGCTTTTGCTGCCACAGCAAAGGTGCCAGCGGGGAAAAGTGATGCTGGTCCTCACTGCCTCCTGGAACCCCTTCAAATGCCCCAGACAATTTGGCCCTCTCTGCTTTCCTGCGCACTCTAGCCTCAAAAGCACCTTTTTTCACTTTCGGCGCCCCCCAGAAGAAAAAAAAAAAAAGTCCAGCTTTTGCTGCCACAGCAAAGGTGCCAGCGGGGAAAAGTGATGCTGGTCCTCACTGCCTCCTGGAACCCCTTCAAATGCCCCAGACAATTTGGCCCTCTCTGCTTTCCTGCGCACTCTAGCCTCAAAAGCACCTTTTTTCACTTTCGGCGCCCTCCGGAGCAAAAAAGACAAACGTCCAGCTTTTGCTGCCACAGCAAAGGTGCCAGCGGGGAAAAGTGATGCTGGTCCTCACTTGCCTCCTGGAACCCCTTCAAATGCCCCAGACAATTTGGCCCTCTCTGCTTTCCTGCGCACTCTAGCCTCAAAAACACCGGTTTTCACTTTCGGCGCCCCCAGAGGAAAAAAGACAAACGTCCAGCTTTTGCTGCCACAGCAAAGGTGCCAGCGGGGAAAAGTGATGCTGGTCCTCACTGCCTCCTGGAACCCCTTCAAATGCCCCAGACAATTTGGCTCTCTCTACTTTCCTGCGCACTCTAGCCTCAAAAGCACCTTTTTTTCACTTTCGCCGCTGCTTGGAGCAAAAAAGACAAACGTCCAGCTTTTGCTGCCACAGCAAAGGTGCCAGCGGGGAAAAGTCATGCTGGTCCTCACTGCCTCCTGGAACCCCTTCAAATGCCCCAGACAATTTGGCCCTCTCTGCTTTCCTGCGCACTCTAGCCTCAAAAGCACCTTTTTTCACTTTCACCGCTGCTTGGAGCAAAAAAGACAAACGTCCAGCTTTTGCTGCCACAGCAAAGGTGCCAGCGGGGAAAAGTGATGCTGGTCCTCACTGCCTCCTGGAACCCCTTCAAATGCCCCAGACAATTTGGCCCTCTCTGCTTTCCTGCGCACTCTAGCCTCAAAAGCACCTATTTCACTTTCGGCGCCCCCAGAGGAAAAAAGACAAACGTCCAGCTTTTGCTGCCACAGCAAAGGTGCCAGCGGGGAAAAGTGATGCTGGTCCTCACTGCCTCCTGGAACCCCTTCAAATGCCCCAGACAATTTGGCCCTCTCTACTTTCCTGCGCACTCTAGCCTCAAAAGCACCTTTTTTCACTTTCGGCGCCCCCCAGAGGAAAAAAGACAAACGTCCAGCTTTTGCTGCCACAGCAAAGGTGCCAGCGGGGAAAAGTCATGCTGGTCCTCACTGCCTCCTGGAACCCCTTCAAATGCCCCAGACAATTTGGCCCTCTCTGCTTTCCTGCGCACTCTAGCCTCAAAAGCACCTTTTTTCACTTTCGGCGCCCCCAGAGGAAAAAAGACAAACGTCCAGCTTTTGCTGCCACAGCAAAGGTGCCAGCGGGGAAAAGTGATGCTGGTCCTCACTGCCTCCTGGAACCCCTTCAAATGCCCCAGACAATTTGGCCCTCTCTACTTTCCTGCGCACTCTAGCCTCAAAAGCACCTTTTTTCACTTTCGCCGCTGCTTGGAGCAAAAAAGACAAACGTCTAGCTTTTGCTGCCACAGCAAAGGTGCCAGCGGGGAAAAGTCATGCTGGTCCTCACTGCCTCCTGGAACCCCTTCAAATGCCCCAGACAATTTGGCCCTCTCTGCTTTCCTGCGCACTCTAGCCTCAAAAGCACCTTTTTTCACTTTCACCGCTGCTTGGAGCAAAAAAGACAAACGTCCAGCTTTTGCTGCCACAGCAAAGGTGCCAGCGGGGAAAAGTGATGCTGGTCCTCACTGCCTCCTGGAACCCCTTCAAATGCCCCAGACAATTTGGCCCTCTCTGCTTTCCTGCGCACTCTAGCCTCAAAAGCACCTTTTTTCACTTTCGGCGCCCCCCAGAGGAAAAAAGACAAACGTCCAGCTTTTGCTGCCACAGCAAAGGTGCCAGCGGGGAAAAGTGATGCTGGTCCTCACTGCCTCCTGGAACCCCTTCAAATGCCCCAGACAATTTGGCCCTCTCTGCTTTCCTGCGCACTCTAGCCTCAAAAGCACCTTTTTTCACTTTCGGCGCCCCCCAGAGAAAAAAGACAAACGTCCAGCTTTTGCTGCCACAGCAAAGGTGCCAGCGGGGAAAAGTGTGGTTGGTCCTCACTGCCTCCTGGAACCCCTTCAAATGCCCCAGACAATTTGGCCCTCTCTGCTTTCCTGCGCACTCTAGCCTCAAAAACACCGGTTTTCACTTTCGGCGCCCCCCAGAGGAAAAAAGACAAACGTCCAGCTTTTGCTGCCACAGCAAAGGTGCCAGCGGGGAAAAGTGATGCTGGTCCTCACTGCCTCCTGGAACCCCTTCAAATGCCCCAGACAATTTGGCCCTCTCTGCTTTCCTGCGCACTCTAGCCTCAAAAGCACCTTTTTTTCACTATCAGCGCCCTCCGGAGGAAAAAAGACAAACGTCCAGCCTTTGCTGCCACAGCAAAGGTGCCAGCGGGGAAAAGTCATGCTGGTCCTCACTGCCTCCTGGAACCCCTTCAAATGCCCCAGACAATTTGGCCCTCTCTGCTTTCCTGCGCACTCTAGCCTCAAAAGCACCTTTTTTCACTTTCGGCGCCCCCCAGAGGAAAAAAGACAAACGTCCAGCTTTTGCTGCCACAGCAAAGGTGCCAGCGGGGAAAAGTGATGCTGGTCCTCACTGCCTCCTGGAACCCCTTCAAATGCCCCAGACAATTTGGCCCTCTCTGCTTTCCTGCGCACTCTAGCCTCAAAAACACCGGTTTTCACTTTCGGCGCCCCCCAGAGGAAAAAAGACAAACGTCCAGCTTTTGCTGCCACAGCAAAGGTGCCAGCGGGGAAAAGTGATGCTGGTCCTCACTGCCTCCTGGAACCCCGTCAAATGCCCCAGACAATTTGGCCCTCTCTGCTTTCCTGCGCACTCTAGCCTCAAAACACCGGTTTTCACTTTCAGCGCTGTTTGGAGCAAAAAAGACAAACGTCCAGCTTTTGCTGCCACAGCAAAGGTGCCAGCGGGGAAAAGTGATGCTGGTCCTCACTGCCTCCTGGAACCCCTTCAAATGCCCCAGACAATTTGGCCCTCTCTGCTTTCCTGCGCACTCTAGCCTCAAAAACACTGGTTTTCACTTTCGGCGCACCCCGGAGGAAAAAAGACAAACGTCCAGCTTTTGCTGCCACAGCAAAGGTGCCAGCGGGGAAAAGTGATGCTGGTCCTCACTGCCTCCTGGAACCCCTTCAAATGCCCCAGACAATTTGGCCCTCTCTGCTTTCCTGCGCACTCTAGCCTCAAAAGCACCTTTTTTCAATTTCGGCGCCCCCCAGAGGAAAAAAGACAAACGTCCAGCTTTTGCTGCCACAGCAAAGGTGCCAGCGGGGAAAAGTCATGCTGGTCCTCACTGCCTCCTGGAACCCCTTCAAATGCCCCAGACAATTTGGCCCTCTCTGCTTTCCTGCGCACTCTAGCCTCAAAAGCACCTATTTCACTTTCGGCGCCCCCCAGAGGAAAAAAGACAAACGTCCAGCTTTTGCTGCCACAGCAAAGGTGCCAGCGGGGAAAAGTGATGCTGGTCCTCACTGCCTCCTGGAACCCCTTCAAATGCCCCAGACAATTTGGCCCTCTCTACTTCCTGCGCACTCTAGCCTCAAAAGCACCTTTTTTCACTTTCGGCGCCCCCCAGAGGAAAAAAGACAAACGTCCAGCTTTTGCTGCCACAGCAAAGGTGCCAGCGGGGAAAAGTGATGCTGGTCCTCACTGCCTCCTGGAACCCCTTCAAATGCCCCAGACAATTTGGCCCTCTCTGCTTTCCTGCGCACTCTAGCCTCAAAAGCACCTTTTTCACTTTCGGCGCCCCCCAGAGGAAAAAAGACAAACGTCCAGCTTTTGCTGCCACAGCAAAGGTGCCAGCGGGGAAAAGTCATGCTGGTCCTCACTGCCTCCTGGAACCCCTTCAAATGCCCCAGACAATTTGGCCCTCTCTGCTTTCCTGCGCACTCTAGCCTCAAAAACACCCCGGTTTTCACTTTCGGCGCCCCCCAGAGGAAAAAAGACAAACGTCCAGCTTTTGCTGCCACAGCAAAGGTGCCAGCGGGGAAAAGTGATGCTGGTCCTCACTGCCTCCTGGAACCCCTTCAAATGCCCCAGACAATTTGGCCCTCTCTGCTTTCCTGCGCACTCTAGCCTCAAAAGCACCTTTTTTCACTTTCGGCGCCCCCCAGAAGAAAAAAAAAAAACGTCCAGCTTTTGCTGCCACAGCAAAGGTGCCAGCGGGGAAAAGTGATGCTGGTCCTCACTGCCTCCTGGAACCCCTTCAAATGCCCCAGACAATTTGGCCCTCTCTGCTTTCCTGCGCACTCTAGCCTCAAAAGCACCTTTTTTCACTATCAGCGCCCTCCGGAGCAAAAAAGACAAACGTCCAGCTTTTGCTGCCACAGCAAAGGTGCCAGCGGGGAAAAGTGATGCTGGTCCTCACTGCCTCCTGGAACCCCTTCAAATGCCCCAGACAATTTGGCCCTCTCTGCTTTCCTGCGCACTCTAGCCTCAAAAACACCGGTTTTCACTTTCGGCGCCCCCCAGAGGAAAAAAGACAAACGTCCAGCTTTTGCTGCCACAGCAAAGGTGCCAGCGGGGAAAAGTGATGCTGGTCCTCACTGCCTCCTGGAACCCCTTCAAATGCCCCAGACAATTTGGCTCTCTCTACTTTCCTGCGCACTCTAGCCTCAAAAGCACCTTTTTTCACTTTCGCCGCTGCTTGGAGCAAAAAAGACAAACGTCCAGCTTTTGCTGCCACAGCAAAGGTGCCAGCGGGGAAAAGTGATGCTGGTCCTCACTGCCTCCTGGAACCCCGTCAAATGCCCCAGACAATTTGGCCCTCTCTGCTTTCCTGCGCACTCTAGCCTCAAAAACACCGGTTTTCACTTTCGGCGCCCCCCAGAGGAAAAAAGACAAACGTCCAGCTTTTGCTGCCACAGCAAAGGTGCCAGCGGGGAAAAGTGATGCTGGTCCTCACTGCCTCCTGGAACCCCGTCAAATGCCCCAGACAATTTGGCCCTCTCTGCTTTCCTGCGCACTCTAGCCTCAAAAAACACCGGTTTTCACTTTCAGCGCTGTTTGGAGCAAAAAAGACAAACGTCCAGCTTTTGCTGCCACAGCAAAGGTGCCAGCGGGGAAAAGTGATGCTGGTCCTCACTGCCTCCTGGAACCCCTTCAAATGCCCCAGACAATTTGGCCCTCTCTGCTTTCCTGCGCACTCTAGCCTCAAAAACACCGGTTTTCACTTTCGGCGCACCCCGGAGGAAAAAAGACAAACGTCCAGCTTTTGCTGCCACAGCAAAGGTGCCAGCGGGGAAAAGTGATGCTGGTCCTCACTGCCTCCTGGAACCCCTTCAAATGCCCCAGACAATTTGGCCCTCTCTGCTTTCCTGCGCACTCTAGCCTCAAAAGCACCTTTTTTCCACTTTCGGCGCCCCCCAGAGGAAAAAAGACAAACGTCCAGCTTTTGCTGCCACAGCAAAGGTGCCAGCGGGGAAAAGTCATGCTGGTCCTCACTGCCTCCTGGAACCCCTTCAAATGCCCCAGACAATTTGGCCCTCTCTGCTTTCCTGCGCACTCTAGCCTCAAAAGCACCTATTTCACTTTCGGCGCCCCCCAGAGGAAAAAAGACAAACGTCCAGCTTTTGCTGCCACAGCAAAGGTGCCAGCGGGGAAAAGTGATGCTGGTCCTCACTGCCTCCTGGAACCCCTTCAAATGCCCCAGACAATTTGGCCCTCTCTACTTTCCTGCGCACTCTAGCCTCAAAAGCACCTTTTTTCACTTTCGGCGCCCCCCAGAGGAAAAAAGACAAACGTCCAGCTTTTGCTGCCACAGCAAAGGTGCCAGCGGGGAAAAGTGATGCTGGTCCTCACTGCCTCCTGGAACCCCTTCAAATGCCCCAGACAATTTGGCCCTCTCTGCTTTCCTGCGCACTCTAGCCTCAAAAGCACCTTTTTTCACTCTCGGCGCCCCCCAGAGGAAAAAAGACAAACGTCCAGCTTTTGCTGCCACAGCAAAGGTGCCAGCGGGGAAAAGTCATGCTGGTCCTCACTGCCTCCTGGAACCCCTTCAAATGCCCCAGACAATTTGGCCCTCTCTGCTTTCCTGCGCACTCTAGCCTCAAAAACACCGGTTTTCACTTTCGGCGCCCCCCAGAGGAAAAAAAGACAAACCTCCAGCTTTTGCTGCCACAGCAAAGGTGCCAGCGGGGAAAAGTGATGCTGGTCCTCACTGCCTCCTGGAACCCCTTCAAATGCCCCAGACAATTTGGCCCTCTCTGCTTTCCTGCGCACTCTAGCCTCAAAAGCACCTTTTTTCACTTTCGGCGCCCCCCAGAAGAAAAAAAAAAAAACGTCCAGCTTTTGCTGCCACAGCAAAGGTGCCAGCGGGGAAAAGTGATGCTGGTCCTCACTGCCTCCTGGAACCCCTTCAAATGCCCCAGACAATTTGGCCCTCTCTGCTTTCCTGCGCACTCTAGCCTCAAAAGCACCTTTTTTCACTATCAGCGCCCTCCGGAGCAAAAAAGACAAACGTCCAGCTTTTGCTGCCACAGCAAAGGTGCCAGCGGGGAAAAGTGATGCTGGTCCTCACTGCCTCCTGGAACCCCTTCAAATGCCCCAGACAATTTGGCCCTCTCTGCTTTCCTGCGCACTCTAGCCTCAAAAACACCGGTTTTCACTTTCGGCGCCCCCCAGAGGAAAAAAGACAAACGTCCAGCTTTTGCTGCCACAGCAAAGGTGCCAGCGGGGAAAAGTGATGCTGGTCCTCACTGCCTCCTGGAACCCCTTCAAATGCCCCAGACAATTTGGCTCTCTCTACTTTCCTGCGCACTCTAGCCTCAAAAGCACCTTTTTTCACTTTCGCCGCTGCTTGGAGCAAAAAAGACAAACGTCCAGCTTTTGCTGCCACAGCAAAGGTGCCAGCGGGGAAAAGTGATGCTGGTCCTCACTGCCTCCTGGAACCCCTTCAAATGCCCCAGACAATTTGGCCCTCTCTGCTTTCCTGCGCACTCTAGCCTCAAAAGCACCTTTTTTCACTTTCACCGCTGCTTGGAGCAAAAAAGACAAACGTCCAGCTTTTGCTGCCACAGCAAAGGTGCCAGCGGGGAAAAGTGATGCTGGTCCTCACTGCCTCCTGGAACCCCTTCAAATGCCCCAGACAATTTGGCCCTCTCTGCTTTCCTGCGCACTCTAGCCTCAAAAGCACCTTTTTTCACTTTCGGCGCCCCCCAGAGGAAAAAAGACAAACGTCCAGCTTTTGCTGCCACAGCAAAGGTGCCAGCGGGGAAAAGTGATGCTGGTCCTCACTGCCTCCTGGAACCCCTTCAAATGCCCCAGACAATTTGGCCCTCTCTGCTTTCCTGCGCACTCTAGCCTCAAAAACACCGGTTTTCACTTTCGGCGCCCCCCAGAGGAAAAAAGACAAACGTCCAGCTTTTGCTGCCACAGCAAAGGTGCCAGCGGGGAAAAGTGATGCTGGTCCTCACTGCCTCCTGGAACCCCTTCAAATGCCCCAGACAATTTGGCCCTCTCTGCTTTCCTGCGCACTCTAGCCTCAAAAACACCGGATTTCACTTTCGGCGCCCCCCAGAGGAAAAAAGACAAACGTCCAGCTTTTGCTGCCACAGCAAAGGTGCCAGCGGGGAAAAGTGATGCTGGTCCTCACTGCCTCCTGGAACCCCTTCAAATGCCCCAGACAATTTGGCCCTCTCTGCTTTCCTGCGCACTCTAGCCTCAAAAGCACCTTTTTTCACTATCAGCGCCCTCCGGAGGAAAAAAGACAAACGTCCAGCTTTTGCTGCCACAGCAAAGGTGCCAGCGGGGAAAAGTGATGCTGGTCCTCACTGCCTCCTGGAACCCCTTCAAATGCCCCAGACAATTTGGCCCTCTCTGCTTTCCTGCGCACTCTAGCCTCAAAAGCACCTTTTTTCACTTTCGGCGCCCCCCAGAGGAAAAAAGACAAACGTCCAGCTTTTGCTGCCACAGCAAAGGTCCAGCGGGGAAAAGTGATGCTGGTCCTCACTGCCTCCTGGAACCCCTTCAAATGCCCCAGACAATTTGGCCCTCTCTGCTTTCCTGCGCACTCTAGCCTCAAAAGCACCTTTTTTCACTATCAGCGCTGTTTGGAGCAAAAAAGACAAACGTCCAGCTTTTGCTGCCACAGCAAAGGTGCCAGCGGGGAAAAGTGATGCTGGTCCTCACTGCCTCCTGGAACCCCTTCAAATGCCCCAGACAATTTGGCCCTCTCTGCTTTCCTGCGCACTCTAGCCTCAAAAACACCTTTTTTCACTTTCGGCGCCCCCCAGAGGAAAAAAGACAAACGTCCAGCTTTTGCTGCCACAGCAAAGGTGCCAGCGGGGAAAAGTCATGCTGGTCCTCACTGCCTCCTGGAACCCCTTCAAATGCCCCAGACAATTTGGCCCTCTCTGCTTTCCTGCGCACTCTAGCCTCAAAAGCACCTTTTTTCACTTTCGGCGCCCCCCTAGAAGAAAAAAAAAAAACGTCCAGCTTTTGCTGCCACAGCAAAGGTGCCAGCGGGGAAAAGTCATGCTGGTCCTCACTGCCTCCTGGAACCCCTTCAAATGCCCCAGACAATTTGGCCCTCTCTGCTTTCCTGCGCACTCTAGCCTCAAAAGCACCTTTTTTCACTATCAGCGCCCTCCGGAGGAAAAAAGACAAACGTCCAGCTTTTGCTGCCACAGCAAAGGTGCCAGCGGGGAAAAGTGATGCTGGTCCTCACTGCCTCCTGGAACC